>NW_026861745.1:0-120088 GCF_026571515.1 Ruditapes philippinarum | reverse complement strand
AACTTTGTCAGAAAAGTCCCATATCAAACACACAGGGATATTGTGACTGGCCCAAATTACTGACAACTTCTTTGGCTCGCAGCAGTGATGTATAAACTGTACTATAATCAGTAGGTTTTAGACATAATTATTGGATTGTAAGCTTATTGTAGAGACATTTGTCTGGTTTTCAGATTGGTCAAGTTTTGATAAAAAAACACTCCAGATTGGGATATTTTGTAGATCATCTGAGATATCATCACAGAAAATGGAACTACGACCAGCTGACCATAAAGAATTTCTCTCAACCTGGCAAGTTTAATAGTGTTGGGCTCTTTGGAATTTATGTCATCTAAAGTTACTGGACGTTCAAAAACGGGTTTTGGTCTTTGTGTTGGATTTTTATATGGAACTATTGAGCAAAGTCCACCACCGGGTAGTGATTGGCTATCAAATGTCCTGCGTATGGATTTTGGTAGTCTTGGAATTTGGCTTGTTTCATCTGTAGTACTACTGATCAGAATGCTTGTCATGGCATGTGTTGTCCGTTTTCCATCAACAGTTCGCTCGTTCAGATCCCAATTGTCTTCCACTACTACCACTAGCTTTCCTCCTTGGTCTTTTGGTAGAATGTTGTCCGGAATAATACCTCCAGAGTCTGTAATCTTATGTGACGCAATATTCTTTTCAGCTGCTACTGTCAAGAATAATCTGAGATCTGGATACGAAATAGAGTATCCTAGAGAGAACATATCTTCAATTAGATGACGACTGCCAAACTCGTTATATAGGTGTATACCAAGGCACAGATGCTTTGGGGATGGGCTTGATGTGACAAGCGTTGTAATGTCACAGGCAACAGTTAGACATTTTGTTTTTGTCCTTTCAGATGCTTCCTTGTAACTTTTTTGTCATATAACCAGCACACTGCCTTGTAAAGAAGAGGCTCCACAAACTCCTTTTGATTTGATAATTGTGTTTCTTCTGGGGAGTAGAAATGGTCTTCCAATTTTGAATTATTCTCTATAATTCGCCTTCTCAATATACCTATTGCCTTATGTACTATACTTTCTTCAGTGTCATTCTCTGCTTCTGGTAATTCATCATATGAAAACTCTTGGTCATGTTTTAAAACCTGCTCCAATTTCTTTGATTCTCTAATTGCATCATTTATGGTCAAACTAGATGAACATATAAGATCAGGTTTTCCATGCTGGTGAATAAAGGAAATTTCAGGCCATATTTTTTTCGAACAACTTTTTTAAATTATAACTTTTATAAGATTTTGCATCTGTGCAACCATCAGCTTCGGCAATTTCATTGAAAAGATTTTTTAATGTAGACAAATAATATACTTTTTTATCAACCATTATCAAATCCTGAAATTCATGCTTAACTTTCATTGCTATTTTAGAGTATGAAATAGTTTCATCATTTGAGTCGGTCTTATTTTGTGTGCAAGCAGCAAAAGCATAAGTATTTTGTGCATAATATTTAGTCAACTTTTCAGATTGTATGAATTTGGCTTAAACGTTTAAACACATCGGCAACAATATTTTGGCCAGAGCATAATAAAGTGTGAAAAAGTTCCATGAATTGTATGTCATTGTGATAGCTTCTATGACACATCCTTTAATAAGTATTACAATAAATAATATATTACTTCCACGCATGAGTAGTAACAATTTAATAGATATACAAACCATCAATTGATGTAGGATTGAATGGTCCAAAAACACCTCACAGAATGTAGTGACGAGAAGTATATGTATCTTCTTTCCTATAGATTGTCTGAAAGAAGAAAAAAACATTTGCAATGAACCTTTGGATTATATATGTCGAGGATTACAAACAGTTTGTTGAATACCACCAACAAGTATCCATAACATGATCAAAGTAATCATAACCTAATTTACATAAATACTTATTGATTTCAAAGACATCAATGTATTTAACCATGATCATACTTTGTTTTAATGAAAACAGAATCATTTGTTACATGCAGGTGGTTGTATTAGTATTCCACACTATTGGTTGAAAAGTCACACAAAGTATTGAACACAAAGTATTTCAAGAATTTACTAGTGTTTGGGAACTGTAATACATGCTGTTTGAAAAAAACAGATTGATTTTACAAATTAACTTATTTAAATGGCAATGAAATATTACATAAAGAACACGACAATTCTTACATTGTTATTTATTTTATATGTAATCTTCAAAATTGACAACTCTCATTTATGATGCTATCCATATAAAGGTGAACATATTGGTGTCAGTACCTACAAAAACAGAATACAGATGTTTAAATCAGAATTGAAAAGTATTTATTATACACGAAAACAACTTATTGCAGAAAATTCAAATACATATGTTTCATAAGAAAACAACATATTTATCCCGTAACTGGTACATATCCGAATACTACTCAAGTTTAGAAAAAAAATGATGAGCATCCTTTGAATACTTAACAAAAATTATTAGGATTCCAAAAAATAGGTTTATAATAATCATACATGATTATGTTTTCATCATTTAGTTTGCTTTTAATGATATTGATAATTCTTTGATAAACAAGTATACTGTACTTAGGATTTAGCAGACAACTTTCATAAAACAATTATATACATCCAAGAAAATGTTACGCTACTTAAAATTATAGAATAACATTAGAGTCTATGCAAAAAGTTTTAAAAGTTATAAAGCTACTTACCAAGAAAGGCATCTGAATTTGATTGTCTAATAAAATATAAAGAAATAATTTGACATGGACTGTCTACATTTCTTCTATGGCGTATTTGTTTCAAAGGGGTGTAACCCTGTACTATATAAATGGTTCTGAATTGAAATTATAATAATATTAATAATATCATTCTCATATTTCATAATAATTATAAATGTCTGCTAAGAAATATTTGAATTGATCTAATAGATGTAAGTCTTTAAGGTAGCCAAATATTTTTTCTCAATATTTTGAAATTTCAATTAATTTATCATTTTACCCCACCCACATTAAATGATTTTTTTCTCAAATTAATCATAAAATAAAAATTTCAATACTATAATTTGTATTTAGGAATGTTATTTTTTTGTAAAATAAGCCATGACAAAACATTTTAAAATGTAATTACAACAAAAAATAATAAAATAGCAAGACATCTTTGAAAAATACTATTTTTGGGCATTTTTGTCATATTTTTTTTGTTTCTGACTTCCAAGAATATTTTTACACCAACAAATATTTACTCTACTGCATTTTTGAAACAAATCCAATACATGGATGGGAAAAGTGGAATATATGCAGTTTTTTTACTGCAAAAAATAATGAAATGAAGTTTACATTGTAATTTTCAAATTCTGGCGGCCATCTTGGACGCCATCTTGGATTTCTCAGTCCGCTAGCACTTTTGGAAAAAGTGAAATCCCATTTCGTATTGTAGAGATCCAGACGAACATTTTGGTATATGAAACCTCCTGTTTATGATCGGGGACCAGTTACTCCCCTAAATAAGCAAGTTATTGGAGTCTATTTGCAGCACTATAGGTGTATGTGGTTTGTTATGCACTCTACATTTTGGGAAATTAATAGACTCAGTGAAATAACTCAATTAGATGTGAATTTTTTCAAGATGTTTATCTATTTAAGGAGTCCTTTGTGTACATTATAGACGAAAATCTGTTATTTTGTGTCTTTCAAACACTTTTTCTATTTAAACTTTCAATTCCATCTTGGTATAAATTGTCTGTCCTCAAGACATTCATTTGCGTTGCATTTAACTTCGTGAGGTTCTCATGAAAATACATCATATATTTGTAACTAATTAATTTCACAGCAGGTGTGAAATCCAGACACTTCCCTCATAATTCTGAAGGTTGTGAAGCTTGTGATCTTTTTATTTGAATTAATTTTGATGTAATATCGGAAAGGTGTCAAAATGCAATCATGAAAAGCCCTGAAATAGATTGAAATAATAACGTTTTAATTCAAAACTGTCAAATACTTTATAAATACGAATTGAATCAATTAAACGACTTTGGTGTTCCTATGCTATTTTAAAATTGTAACTGCAAAAGGTCAAAATGTCAATACTTATTATTTCTTTAAATTAAGAGTCCTATTTGTAGAAATATTTATGTAAAATAATGGAAATTTCTTTACAGGAAACATACTAGTAAGTAAAAAAGAACAGATAAATGGAATTTTGATGTATTTATCATTCGGGATAATCTAGGAGTGATCAGCGCAGATCAATTGATGATTTCAGTTCTGGAACTTAATATATTGGTACGAAAAATGATATCACATAATCTTGAATAATCTTCCTTGAGTAAACGAACATACCAATAATTGCTTTACACAAATAATGAATTGCCTTTTGTGGGTTTGAGGATCCATCTTCTTCCACAATCAAAGAACGGATATCGTTTGTCTATGAATTCGATTTCTTGCATCAATTTGCTGAAATGATTTTAATTATCATCTATTTTTATTTCAAGCAATTATTATTTCAATTAAAGAATTTTGAAAATGTGACTGATTGATTGTACCATTTTCAGAAGCAGATGAAATTACTAAAGTAAAAACGTAGAAATAGTCATGCACGAATGACAATAGTCATGCACGAATGACAACATAATTTGATATATCCTGTTCTCTCAAGTCATTATTATAGATTATGACGCTGCCTTAATCAAATGTTGGTATAGTTTTCGAACGATAAATCAAAAAGATTGTAAAAAGTTATTTCAAATAAAAAAAAAAGTTTCAGCCACATTGTTAAAATTCTTTGTATTGTCATTTTGAATTAACATATTTAAGTTCGTATGAATTCATCTACGCATAATTTAATCAAAGCCGTTGCTTGATGCGTAAAAGGGATAGTTTGCATGTACTTTTAGTGCATCATGAACAGGCTCAATCAAACCGAGCCTGTAACATTTTCATTCTGCTGCAATGCAGCCGAGTCATATAATTATAATTTTGAACAAGAGGCATGACTTACTACGGAATGACACGATTTATTTTGCAAGTCTTCAATAACACACAAGTACATAACAACATTCACATACATCACATTCACACTTCATGACCAATCATAAATTTCTGGTTTTGTTGCAAAACGTTTTTATTTACATTTTCCTAAATGGAAAGGCAGTGTTTTCTAGTCTCAGTATACAAATAATGGACTGTTCAACTGTCTGTAGTTTGCCGAGATATAATATCGTGGAACCAGGTTAACATTAAATCAGGTGCAAATCACGTTGTCTCCATTAAAGAGGAACTGTTTTGCGTTTAGACAAAACACATCGGTGTAAGAGCTGTTGCATTGCACTCTCATAAAACATCTGAATTTTTCAATATATCCATTTGTTTACATTTAGTAACAGGAAACAAGTTTATTTTGAAGAAGAAAATTTGTCTTTTAAGTTTTGAATTTTCTTTTGAATTATTTGAAAAGTGCTGTGCGGACATAGGACTGGTTTCAAAAGCTTAAATAGCCACCCTTTATACAATAAAGCAAGGCTATATTTTGGTTAGATTTGGTAACGGGTGTGATGGCTTGATGTCTTATACACTACGTTTGTGCTCAAATTTGATTTTTAACGTTGGCCATTTGCTTATTAAATATCCATATATATAATTATTGTTCATTTGAATCAGTATGATAAACCATTACGAACAACACAGTCTATATATTAAAAAGATACATGTTGTCGAATTCCTGGCACATTACGGCATGAGTGAAGCGTACCCGTCCTATCACAGTATAAAACGAAACGTAATATAATTTTCGTGTCGTAACGCGTCCTCTGTAATTTCAACACCTGCGCAGATCTTCATTTTCGATACGATTGCATTTAGATATTCTAGGTTACAAACATCATCAGATGTATTTTGATTCATTATAATGGATAAGCTGACAAATGTTTGAGGTACAAAAAAAACAACGGTAAATATCATTCTTGAATAGTTTTTGTTGACTTTTAAATTAGCGGGTGTATGCTTCAATATTATAAAACTTATATATATTAACTTTAACAGTGTTACTTAATTAACATATATTAATTAAGATTGTGGGTTTTCAGATAACATTTGAGTAACGATACAGGTTAGGAATTAATATAATCAAGAAATCATTATAAATCTACAAATGTCTGTATTCTGATTGAAACGCTGTTGATGATGTGTCAAACCAAACGAAAAGGGTAATTGCTACGTCGGACCGAACAAAAACAAAAGACTAAGGCGAACCGAACAATTTTTTATCCTAATGGTTCACATAACTTTTAATTTGTACGCTGTCCTTAGAAAGCGATTCTTGTGCCTTTTCTTTCTTTTAATCTTTATTCAGATGACAGTAAAGTTTATAGGTAACTAAACAGTCAATATAAAGTTTCTTTTGTAAGACCAATAATTGACGATAATTGATTGTTATTTCAAGAAGCTTTTTACTAATTAAATTCCTATTCCTTCCTTGCAAAGGTCGAACGTACTTTTCTACGAAAACCAATGTCATTTTATCTATAATTATGTTTCAACGCACGTACAGTATAAAGCTTTCTATACAGGGACATGCCTTTCTTATTGAAAGTTCCTTTGTAAATAAAACCAGATGGATATACTTCTCACACTGAAGAAAAAGGGAATGAAATGTGAATTGTAATTAAATAGACATACATTTTCTTCAAAAGTGATAAACATTGACATAAAACCGAATACAGTGTAAAGATATAATTCATCTTGAACTTCATTAATTTGGTTTATTTCGTTTCCAGTGATAAACCGTCTCATAAACGAAGGAAGGATGTGTTGATTAAGTCTAATCAAGTGAAATTTGGTACATTAGGAAAACATGTTTTCCCATGTTTTTTTGTTAAGGCCGTCTCTTTGAAATTGTAAGAATGATACTTCTTCATTGAATCGATTTGACTATTTCTAGACTTCTGTACCAAAAACATTTTGAGCTAATGGTGACAAAATATGCACTTAAATGACACTAAAAAAGTTCGCTTGTAAGCTGACTTAAGTGTATTGACTTGTTCGTGTAATTTTCTTCATTTAGGTCTCATACAAATTATCGCTATATTTTAAACTCAGTTACAAGTTAATATAACCTGATCAAGATATTTTTATCCAGTAAGATTACAATGAAATATTGTTTAATCTAGATCAGATATAAAAGATCAGTACGAAAGATACGGGAATTTTGTGCGTGTATGCGTTTTTATTGTCTATATTGTCATTATTGTCAAATTATTGTTAATTTATATTCAGCATCTGATAGCCATTGAATAGTCGATTGCAGCTTTTAATAATCCAACTGAATAGCATTATAATTACTTTTCATTTGGAAAATATATTCCTGTTATTCTGTTATTTTCCACTTTCCCATATTAACAAATTTGATGAATAATCTCCATTCTTCATGTAAACGACTATTATAAACAAAACAAAGGAATTATGCAACGTAATGATTTATGTGGGAGAAAATATGTCAGACAGCAAATGGAATTGGCATATGGTTCCCATTTTTAAGCCGATTAAATGCCAACATACAAAAATATTTATATAATTGTGCCCTTTATACACTTTTAACAATCTTAGTAGGAGTGTGTTAAGCCAGTAATTAAATGTTCTTCCGAACAATTCTTTGCGCGATAACCAGAACGACAAGATCAATAGATAAAAACCATAATTGCTTTTGACACATATTTAAAGTTTGATAATAACCATGCAAGTTCCCTGTGAAGCATGTAGGTAACTACTGTGTACATACATGTTTTATAACTAAATCGTTGTTTCTTTCACACTCTCAAGAATAACAGATATTTGTTTCGCGAATCAATTCTTTGCAATTTCTGTCGCGGGGACGAAAATCTTATCCTTATTGACGTATGGTTAATACAGTTTGATGTCGGAGGTCTCTTCAATAAAATGTTTAAAATATGTTTCTAATGTTTGCTTGGATATAAGATGTTCAAACGGATGTAAATAAATACATTAAATGTGATAAGGAAATCATGAAAAATAGGAGTTATCATCACTAGAAAATGATTGTTTTATAGCTGAAATATTAAATATTTGTGTATTAATATAACGGAAGATCTTTTTGTTTATTTACTGTGTGTGATATATATACAGGAAAATAGCATACGTCATGTCAACAATTCAAAATACAGAAGAAGGTCGTCATAATATTCCACATAATTGTAGCGAGTCATTAAAATGTACTGTTTCAAACAATATGAATATTTTACAAACATCACAGAAATGTGTTGCCTCCCGTAAAAAGTTAAAAGAGCACAATATGGACATTTTATTTCATGATGACATCAGGCAAAGAACTTATAGTATGCCAACGAGAGGTACAATTAAAAAACCTGACAAACGCCAACTGCAACGAGTGCATTTTAGATTAAGCCACGCTGTTGACAATAAAACATATAGCGTAAGGTCTTTTGAAGTAAATTCCAAAGGAGTGATTACAAAGAGGCCAGATTCATTACGTTTAAAAGGTACCAATAGCATTTATTCTTCTGAAGGAGATTTTTGTATTAATTTACGACAACAAATTACATCTAGCTCAGAATCAAAAGAAAGTTTACATGAATCCAATAAGACAGTAGATCGTCAAGAAATAGTTCCTTTGCATGTGATGGTTCTTGGTGGACCTGGTGTAGGGAAGACAGGTTTGGCACAACAGTTTATGACTCTGGAATATTTGGGCGGATTTAATACCAGTGTCGGTAAGCAGCGCAATACTTGTTTTGAATGCTGTTTTGGTTTTTAGGTCGGTTTTAGATATTTTCAATGACTTTTCCTAATACTCATAATTAAATTGATCATAATTGCACATAACAAACACAAACAATTCTTGTTTCTGTCATCAAGTAAAATACATATTTGTTTTATGCATTGTCAGAAAAGTAAACATTTTCTCGTAAGTTATTGTTTGGACTTCTTCTTTGCAAAAGCCAACGCTCAGTATCCACAAACTAACATAATCATACTAACAAATACAAATGATTTGTCAGAACAAAATAAAATCGATGTTACAAAATCTGTCATTTCTTTTATAATTGTTTTTAACATTATCTTTTTATACGCAATCAACTGAAAAGTTTGAAATTACTTTAAATACTCGTACATAATACAAAAAAAACACATCAAATACTACAGTTCATATTTCTGGCATCATCATAACTGAGAATATGCATATTTGTTCAAATGAATCATTGTCTACTGTTATGTTTAATATACATGTACTATTCCTCCTGTGCATGTGCACGGCAAATGCCGTTAAAGAACAATACATTCTTTCGACTAATGCCATGACATTTAATATATTTCTTATTTAATGCATGTCCATCAAAATTCCATTACATGGGTTAATTATTGATAAAGCCCGTATGAGATATTGTGTGACCCTTTATACATTTTGTTTTATCTTTATAACCCATAAGCCGGCTTCTAAAGCCTCGCCTATATATAATCAATGTCTTTTGATTTCCGTTCGATTGCAAACAATGATGGCAAACTTGTTTTATCACAAATGATTCATGATAGAATTTCAATTTAAGTAATTCGCACACAATTCATGATATCTTAGGGAAATGTCACGAATGTTGAAATATTTTATGTGTAAATTAACAAACGTGGCTAAGCATTCTGACTTGAAAGTAACAGACAAGTTCTAGAGCATTTCATAAGATCTTAGGGTAAAAGGTGAAGGTCGACAGATGTTAAAACGTACCAAATGTGTGTATGTGGGTATAGAGGATTTGCGTCTGGGTACTAAGAAAATTAGTTAAACATGACTTCACAACTTAATTTTCTTAATTTGATGGAACCTATCAATTGCAGTTGAAGAAAATACCAAACTTTCATCAATAAAACGATAAATTCATCATTGTGAAAATTGTCGCTTATTCTGCAAAACTCATAAATATTCGCAAGAGAAAATGTTTTGTTATGCCCCTTTTAATTTTTATTGAAACAATAACATGTTTGGGTTATCTTTAACCAGTGGTTCATTTTTTTATTCAAAATTATGAAGTGTTTGGTCTCAAAATTAAACAAAATCTAAGGTATGGTTGACAGTTTATTTAAAAACAATATAAATCAGAGACCTTTATGGTCACATTAAATTTCCATAGCAAGTATTGCGTTTCATACTGCTTTCGGATGCATAAAAATGCACAATACTACAATATTTGTGTATGTATTTGGAATGATTATCATATCCATAGTAAAGGGTTTTTAAACAAACATTTTCATAAATGAATCAGGAGTTATTCTGTTTATGCAGCAATATTTTAATGCAGTTATCTGCCTCTTTGGTATTTTTAGCAAATACAGTAAGTATATTAAAGCATGTAACCATATTGTTATTTGAACTAACATACTTTTTGTTTATTTTCAAAACTTGAATAAGGTCGTATGTGACATACTCATGGTGATGTGATGAAAAGTTAATTAAAAAAACGATTTCCGGGTCTGACTTGCCTTGTTGCGTGTTGTTACCACAAAGCACAAAGATGTTCTTCCTTGTCCATATCACTTTAGCAATCAGCCAGTATTATGTATCACGGATAAATTGATCAATTTCTTGTTGATCATAATATCAATGCTATGAACATATTTCTTCCTTAATCACAAACGTTTGATATAGAACCTAAAAGAGATCCGGTCATGCTATAATTATGGTATGTTAGTATACCAGTAATTACGATTTACTTTCAGTCCGGTGAATAAGAGCAACAGCGCAATGCTTTTTGGTTACACTAGTAGATCTACTTTTCCTTAAATTTAAAGACCTTTTCAATAGATATGGAGATGCTTTTACGTTGGATTACATATTAACTGATATTTCTTTTAATTTCTATATAACTTTATTCCTTTTAAAGATATAAATATATTTTTGAGAAAACAGGTTTGATAATTTGCTTTTTGAGTTTTTTTTATGTACAAATATACTGCTTTTATAAATATCAATGAACATATTAACTGCCTTTCAATGTAAATATTTAGCAATACAATACTTTTTAAAAGATTACAATATAGTCAGATAACTTTACAGATATACTGTTTATTGAGAAAAAATACAGATGTATTGCCTTTTACGAGTAGATGGCAATTGTAAGGGGTTTATTTGAAATTAAACATATGTGTGTAGTCTCTACTCATTTATACATTTTCAAGTCCTTGAAATAATAGTGTAATATTATTTGTTTTGTGGGGATGTTTTAAAATAAATGTCTGTAGCGTGAATCATGTGATTCTACTTAACACGTATTACAATGAGTCAAAAATAGCTGTTAGTAAAACCGTGCATGTAATTTGTAATAAGCAATCAATACATTTCTGCCATAATAATATTAAGACATGGACGTAATATAACTTTTTGAAGGAATACCATAGAGCTTAAAAGCTGCTATTCTTAAATATCAAACTATTGTACACGAGTCGACACAGCTACCGTTGAAATAATGGTACATGATGGTACATAGTACATTAATCGATCGATATTAAATGTGTATTTGTCTATAATGGAAGGTCTTTAAAAATGTTATGTTGATTATATCTATTATCAAAGATAATATCTATTATCAAACATAACAACTATAAAGAAATTTATAGTGATGTTGTTGGCAAGTGTGTATAATGATATAGCAGATAATAAATTGTGCTCGAACTAAATGTTATTTTTATTAACTTTATTTATCTAAATATTGCATTGTTTTTTTGCTAATTCTAAATCACTGAGAACTCTATCAACATTTTATTTTTAAAACATATTTTATAACAAGACCTAAACGAAACATTTCAATCATTTTTAAAAATATAATAAATACATATGGGAATTATGCCCATTGTAGATCAATCAACTTTTAACTTTTTTCTTGTTTTTGAACTCATTTAAATGTGAATCTATAAATAATATTGGATTCAGCACTTTAATCTATTGGCACAGGTTACTCTTAGAAGCCTCCGTCCGTTGCCTAGTGTTTAAGTTAATTGACTTCAATTAACTTGTCCCTCATTTCTGTGGGTTCAGATTTTATCAGTTACAATTAGCTTCCCCCTCACTTCTGTTGATTCAAATCCCATTAATTACTGGATTCTTTTGTGAGAGAAAGCTATTCACCTAGCTTAAAGGAGTTTGCTTGTATTTCTCAGGTGCCGATTTCTGCCGACAATAATGCACGAATGTACTTCTGATGTGTTCCTCAACCAGTAAAATGAAACAGTCGCCTAATGTACCTTTACCATGCCGGTGCAACTTAAAACAAAATAAAAACAAATAAACGGATTACGCCTTTCCGCAGTGGAAACTTGACAGAGAAAAAATATTACCAAAACAAATTAATTGCTTAATTGACGATCATTTTCTAGCAGAGCTTGCATTTTTTGTAGAAAATGAGACGAAATTCAAGAAGATAAACTATACATTTGCTTTTCGTTTTAAGATTTATAATTACAGACCGAAGTATGCACTGTTTCCATACGTCTATTTCACATTTACCAATGCCTTTCTTTGTTCGCACATTGAAAGACAAAAGATTGCTAGTAACGTATTTTGTTACAAATTTTATGCATAAAAAGACACTTTTGCTTTAAAATACGCAATGATGTTCATTGATTTTCCAATAAGCGTATAGTTATTCACCTTCTCGTCTCCAGCTTTTAATGCTTTTCTTAAGTTATTATCTGTGATTTCATCATGTTTGCAAGTGTTTTAAATTGGTTTCTGGAATACGTAGGGTTATTTGTTACTTCATCGGGAGCCTTGTTAAATTACGGAGCTGAATGTGATTGTACGTCACTAAAACATTGGAAAGGCGTCAAAAATTATACGCGAAAAATTCTGAAATAAACTGAATTACTCGTGCAAGTACTTTATCTTAAAATTGTAGGAAAGGAACACGTTATGATTTGCTTGTACCCAATGATAAATATTCAATGTTACTTTGACCTGTGCATGAAAGACATATGTATATATTTTAAGCGTCGTATATAATTTATTATGCATCATAGAAACGTTGCTTAATGTCAACTAATACTGACGTCATATGTAACGTGTAATAACGCGACGAAGGTACCAAGGAATGACATCAGTCTATAATACATTTTACTAATATTACTATTTAGTACGAAAGATAAAAGGATGTTGCCATTTACAATACCCAAACTTTGGTGAATTTTATTGACATATTAACTTACAAAGTTAAAAGTCAAAAATAATTGAATGACATTTTATGATTCTGTCCGTCAAAAACATGGATACGGTCGGCTCGTAGTGTTTGTTGCTATACGTTAATTATAAGCGTCGAATATATATCAGTCAAGACAAGTTACACAATTTTCGTGTACGTTCATCGTACGTTCATTCGAACGTTGAATAAAATAATATTATGCTCGCCAGAGGCTCGCGTAAAACAATTTTATTCAACTCGTGCAATATCTTGAGTATTTAAGTTAAACTTATTCAGTATCCTCTATATATCAAGTATATTTATGCGTTTCGTCTCAAGTTGGAAGCAATGTTTTCCATGTTAGAGATGTTGATAAATTCCTCGTCTGAGATGACTTGTTGCGTGATCCTTTTTACAAATTAAGAATTATTTTAGTGCTTTTCCTCATATCAATTTGCCAAAATGACTTATCTATCACGAGGGGATTTTCTATGAATGTAGACATCTAAACAAGTTATAAAAATCGTAAACTGTATACTTTTAAGGGGAAGATTCAATTATTATTTTCACATATATTGCAAGAATCCATCTAAGATATTTTCAGATTCATATAAGTTTTATTATAGACGTAAAATGGATGCTTTTTAGCATCTTGAAGACAAATCTTCAATGCAAATAATTAATTTCCTATTTGTAAGGTATTTTTACGAGAAATAGTGCTTCTAATTACCATATATCTTTATATATTATATAAAACTATTACTAAGATATCTTTGAATTTAATGTATTTCAAAAGCATCACTGATGATGACTTTTCCCTGTTCTAAAAACAATTAATTTAATGTAAGGCACGTTCATACACTTCTGTTATATAAACAATAGTCCTGTTCATATGTTTACACGAAACATAAACTAAAACGTAAATACACCAATCTGTTTTTTATATCTCTTTGCATCTCAAAGGTGTGGGCGAATTTTATATCTTGTGATCTAGTGGACAATTTTCTCCATGGATTATTTCGGAATTTTATTGACACTTAGTTGACAGGCAGACGAGAATTCCGCAGTGTAAGATCCCTGTTTATAGATGTGCCATTATCTTTTGCTTACATTGACTCACTTTTTAAAAATCCTACACCTTAAAGTAAAAGAAGGAGAGTTCTTATCTTTGTAAATATTTATTGCATTTAGCATGGTGTGCTCTTTTAAATATCCAGAGAAATTTTCACTCTTGATCAAAGCAGTTTATCGTATTATAGTTAATTAAAACACAACACGAGCAACTGGAGATTAACAGGCTTAAATTTTGTACATTTTCACGTTAGAGATTTATAAAGGCGGTTACAGCCAGTCAGTCACCGCTATTTGTGGTTTTAACATACATTTAACATACATTTGTATTAAAATGTTATGAATGTTTTCTATCGAAAGTGACATTATGCTCGTTTTTCATTGTCAAATTGATATTGGAAAATGTCAAGGATAAGATATAAATCTGCGTAAAATATAAAATAACTGCCAATACTCCTTTAAAAATCTTGAACATTAAAGGCAATTTAATTTTCGATGGGTATTTATAAAAATGTCATTGGTCCACTTCAGTTATTTATTGTTCATGCGAAATGAGTTATATAGTTGAAAGAAATTATGGCAAAATGTATCAACTTTTGACATTACCTGCTCACTCACTGTATACCCTTGGATGGGCATAAATCACTTTAATGCTTATTTAAAAGTGTAGTTGTTCTCGATGTCACATGATTCAGACGAATGCTCATATTTAAATGGAGCTTCTTATTCGTTCTGTATTATTTTTGATGCAGATAAGTCGGAAAATGTGTTAATTATTCGTAGATGTTTCCAAAATAAACACAGCGATTATAGTTATTGTATAAATTATATGAGCTAAATTATTACATACGTTTTTTACGTGCATTTTAATATGATATATGTAAGTTTCTTGTTAATCTTTTTATAGCTCGTTTCTGGATATAATTCAAAATGACTTTACCCTCATAACCTCTATTTTAACTGGTGTCCTTTACTCAAACTTCGGTCACACAAGAATGTTAAATAAAAAGTATGCACCGACCAATTCTTTCAGAGGAGTACTATTATTATTGGTCAATCACCTGATTTTTAATCTTCACGTTTTTCGTTAGATAACTTGAAAACCAAATACCAAGCACCACGAAATGCACTCTCAATTTAAGTCAAGATCATGCGAAAATGCATCATTAATTCTTTGCCTTAATTTGCCTTAAATTGCGTCAATAAATCTCGCGATGTTTTATTATCCCTTTCAAGCGTCATTAGGGATTAACCCAGGAATAATTACGTTAACACATACGTGCTAGTTTAAACTGCATCATTAACAGTAAAATCAATATTATCAAGGAGCGCACTAGTAAACTGATTTTAACAGCATCGAAACCTCGATATTAAGATATTCTTATCTAAAAGATACATGAACGATAATGCAGTCATACATGTACATGAGAACATGAAAAGTAAAAACGAACTTGTTGCAATTGCCAGTTGATTAAATGTTTGTGCAATGAAACAATATTTTACCATAATTAAAGAAAATCAGATTGTCATGGTCTTGTTTTTTTTGTTGTTGTTTTTTATTTATTTATTTATTTTATTTTTTTTGTATAACTAAGTGCTATTTCTGCAGCAAGATTTTTATGCAGTTATCTGCCTCTTTGGTATTTGTAGCAAATACAATAGGTATATACCAACATTTTACCATATTAATACGTATTTGAACAAACTAACTTTTCGAAGTTTTTCAACTTGGATAAGGTCGTCTTTGTCATTCTTAAGGAGATGTGATGAAAAGTTAATAAAAAAACTCCGATATCCGGGTCTGACTTTGCTTGTTGCGTGTTGTTACTACACATTTCGTCTTCATTGTCCATATCTCTCCAGCAATCAGCCAGTATTATGTATAACGGACAAAGTGATGAATTTCTTGTTGAACATTATATCAATGTCATGAACAGATTTCTTCTTTAATCACAAACGTTTGATATAGAACCTAAAAGAGCTACTCCGGTCATGCTATAATTATGGTATGTTTGAATACCAGTCATTACGATTTACTTTCTGTCCAGTGAATAAGAGCAACAGCGTAATGCATTTTTGTTACAATAATAGATGTACTAAATAAGTATTAATAGATGTATTTAAATAAAGATATATTACCTTGTCATGCTTTTACGTGACATTCGATGACATTACTGATATTGTCTTTTTAAATTACTATACAACTTTATTCTTTTTAAAGATTATGATATATTTTTGAGAAAACAGGTTTGATAATTTGCTTTCTGAGTTTTTTAGGTAGAATTATACTGCTTTTATAAATATCAATGTAGAGATTAACTGCCTTTCGTGGTAACAATTTAGCAATACAATATTTTTTAGAAGATTACAATATAGTTAGATAACTTAACTTTATAGATATACTGCTTATTGAGATAAAAATATAGATGTATTTCCTTTTACGAGTAGATGGCAATAATTAGGGGTTTATTTGAAATTAAACATATGTGTGTAGTCTCTAATCATCTATATATTTTCAAGTCCTTGAAATAATAGTGTAATATTTTTTTGTTTTGTGTGGATGTTTTAAAATACATGTTTGTAGCGTGAATCCTGTGATTCTAGTTAACACGTAAAACAATGAGTCAAAAATAACTGTTAGTAAAACCGTGCATGTAATTTGTAATAAGCAATCAATACATTTCTGCCATAATAATATTAAGACATGGACGTAATATAACTTTTTAAAGGACTACCATAGAGCTTAAAAGCTGCTATTCTTAAGTATGAAGCTATTGTACACGAAAGAGTCGGTACAGCTACCGTTGAAATAATGGTACATGATGGTACATAGTACATTTATCGATCGATATTAAATGTGTATTGGTCTATAATGTAAGGTCTTTAAAAATATTATGTTGATAATATTTATTATCAAACATAACAACTATGAAAGAATTTATAGTGATGTTGTTGGCAAGTGTGTATAATGATATAGCAGATAATAAATTGTGCTGGAACTAAATGTTATTTTTGTTAATTCTATATATCTAAATATTGCATTGCTATTTTTGCTAATTCTAAATCACTGAGAACTCTATCAACATTTTATTTTTAAAACATATTTTATAACAAGACCTAAACGATACATTTCGAGTATTTTTAACAATACTTTAAAAACATATGGGAATTATGCCCATTGTAGATCAATCAACTTTTAACTTTTTTCTTGTTTTTGAATTCATTTAAATGTGAATATATTAAAAAATATTGGATTCAGCACCTTAAACTATTGGCACAGATTACTCTTAGAGGCCTCCGTCCGTTGCCTAGTGTTTAAGTTAATTGACTTCAATTAACTTGTCCCTCATTTCTGTGGGTTCAGATTTTATCAGTTACAATTAGCTTCCCCCTCACTTCTGTTGATTCATATCCCATTAGTCACTGGATTATTTTGTGATAGAAAGCTATTCACCTAGCTTAATGAAGTTTGCTTGTATTTCTCAGGTGCGATTTCTGTCGAAACTAATACACTAATGTGCTTCTTGTGTGTTCCTCAACCAGTCAAATCAAACAGTCGCCTACTGTACCTTTACAATACCGGTTTGACTTAAAAACAAAACAAAATAAAAACAAATAAACGGATTACGCTTTTCCTCAGTGGAAACCGGACAGAGAAAATTTATCACCAAAACAAATTAATTGCATAATTGACGATCATTTTTGCATTTTTTGTATTTTTTTGTAGAAAATTAGAGGAAATTCAAGAAAATAGAAAATACATTTGTTTTTTCGTTTTAAGATTTATAATTACAGGCCAAAGTATGCACTGTTTCCATACGTCTATTTCACATTTACCGATGCCTTTCTTTGTTCGCACATTGAAAGACAAAAGAAGGGTATTGACGTATTTTGTTACAAATTTTTTGCATAAAAAGACACTTTTGCTTTAAAATACGCAATGATGTCCATTGATTTTCCAATAAACGTATAGTTATTCACCTTCTCGTCTCCAGCTTTTAATGCTTTTCTTAAGTTATTATCTGTGATTTCATCATGTTTGCAAGTGTTTTAAATTGGTTTCTGGAATACGTAGGGTTATTTGTTACTTCATCGGGAGCCTTGTTAAATTTCGGAGCTGAATGTGATTGTTCGTCACTAAAACATTGGAAGGGCGTCAAAAATTATACGCGAAAAATTCTGAAATAAACTGAATTACTCGTGCAAGTACTTTATTTTAAAATTGTAGAAAAGGAACACGTTATGATTGCTTGTACCCAAATATTCAATGTTACTTTGACCTGTGCATGACAGACATATGTATATATTTTAAGTATCGTATATAATTTATTATGTATCATAGAAACGTTGCGTGATGTCATCTTATACTTACGTCATATGTAACGTGTAATAACGCGACGAAGGTACCAAGGAATGACATCAGTCTAGAATACATTTTACTAATATTACTATTTAGTACGAAAGATAAAATGATGTTGCCATTTAAAAATACCAATTTTTAATTTTTTTTGAATTTAACTTTACAAATTAAAAGTCAAAAATTTGAATACATTTTATGTTTTTGTCCGTCAAAAAAAATGGGGTGGGTTTGGCTGTAGTGTTTTTCTATACGCTAATTATAAGCGTCGAATATATATCAGTCAAGACAAGTTACACAATTTTATCGTCAACACTGTACCATACTCACATTATCACACACCTGTGCCGATTTTGCAACTCCGTAAAAATGGTATTGCAAGGACGTGCATATATTTTGACGTGACGTCATTAGCGTTCTACAAACATAGTGTAAAAAAGCGCTAAATGTTAGCGTTAAGGCGCGTCAATGAAAAATGACTCTTTTGTCATTTTAAACGGCCTTCATTTTTGGTATGTGATAAATAGAATATTAAATTTGTGTACGTTCATCCCAGAGGCTTGCATAATGCAATTTTATTCAGCTCGTGCAATATATTCAGTATTGAACTTACACTTATTCAATATCCTCTATACATCAAGTATATTTATGAGTTTCGTCTCAAGTTGGAAGCAATGATTTCCATGTTAGAAATGTTGATAAATTCCTCGTCTGAGATGACTTGTTGCGTGATCCTTTTTACAAATTAAGAATTATTTTAGTGCTTTTCCTCATATCAATTTGCCAAAATGACTTATCTATCGCGAGGGGATTTTCTATGAATGTAGACATCTAAACAAGTTATAAAAATCGTAAACTTTGTATACTTTTTAAGGGAAGATTCAAATTATTATTTTCATATTGCAAGGAATCCATCAAAAAAGTTATTTTTTTTCAAAAGGATTTTCTTTTTAAGGTTTTTTTTTTTAATTTTTTAAAAAAATTTTTTAAAATTTTTAATTTTAAAAAATTTCCTTTTTTTAAAAAAAAAACCCGAAATGATTTTTCCCTGTTCTAAAACAATTAATTTAATTAGGCACGTTAACACTTCTTTTATAAAAAACCAATAGTCCTGTTCATGTTTACCGAAACAAAAACTAAACGAAAAACCCCAAATCTGTTTTTTTATCTTTTTGCTTAAAGTTGGCAAATTTTTAAAATCTGGGTGATCGGTGGCAATTTCTCCTGGATTTTTTGGGATTTTTTTGCACTATTTGACAGGCAAGAAAATTCCGCTGTAAGCCCCCGTTTATGGGTTTCCCAAATTCTTTGCTTACTTTGACTCTTTTTTAAAATTTCTACCCCTTTAAAAAGAAGGAGAATCTTATCTTTGAAATATTTTTGCTTTTAGCAGGGTGTGTTTTTTAATATCCAGAGAAATTTTCACTCTTGATCAAAGCAGTTTATCGTATTATAGTTTATTAAAACACAACACGAGCAACTGGAGATTAAAAGGCTTATATTTTGTACATTTTCGCGTTGGAGATTTATAAAGGCGGTTACAGCCAGTCAATCACCGCTATTTGTGGTTTTAACATACATTAAACATACATTTGTATTAAAATGTTATGAATGTTTTATATCGAAATTGACATTATGCTCGTTTTTCATTGTCAAATTGATATTGGAAAATGTCAAGGATAAGATATAAATCTGCGTAAAATATAAAAAAAAATCTGTCAATACTCCTTTATAAATTTTGAACATTAAAGGCAATTTTCAATGGGTATTCATTGGTCCACTTCAGTTATTTATTGTTCATGCGAAATGAGTTATATAGTTGAAAGAAATTATGGCAAAATGTATCAACTTTTGACATTTACCTGCTCACTCATGTATTTCCCTTTGGGGGGCATAAATCACTTTATGGTAAATTAAAAAGGGATTGTTCCCGAGCAACAGACGAATGTTATATTTAAATGGAGCCTATTCCGGGTTTTGGATTATTTTTTAATGCAGATAGTCGAAAATGTGTTAATTATTGTAGATGTTTCCAAAACACAGGATTATAGTTTTAATGTATAAATTTTATAGCTAAATTATTACATAAGTTTTTTTTCGTGCATTTTTATATATTATGAATTTTTTTGTTATTTTTAAGCTGTTTCTGGGTATAATTCAAATTACTTTACCTCATAAATCAAATTTTTTCTGGTTTTCCCTTTTCCAAAATTTCGGTCAGAAAGTTAAATAAAAAAATAGCACGACAATTCTTTCAGAGGGGTACATTAATTATTTTGGTCACCACCGATTCTTTAAACTTTTCCCTTTTCTTCGTTAAATAACTTGAAAACCAAATACCAAGCACCACGATTTTTGCACTCTCAATTTAAGTCAAGATCATGCGGAAATGCATCATTAATTCTTTGCCTTAATTGGCTGTTGAATTAAATTGCGTCAATAAATCTCCCGATGTTTTATTATCCCTTTCAAGCGTCATTAGGGATTAACCCAGGGAATAATTACGTTAACACATACGTGCTAGTTTAAACTGCATCATTAACAGTAAAATCAATATAATCAAGGGGCGCACTAGTAAACTGATTTTAACAGCATCGAAACCTCGATATTAATATATTCTTATCTAAAAGATACATGAACGATAATGCAGTCATACATGAGAGCATGAAAAGTAAAAAAAGAACTTGTTGCAATTGCCGTTTGATTAAATGTTTGTGCAATGAATCAATATTTTACCATAATCAAAGTGCAATACATTGATATTTTACCATAATTAAAGAAAGTCCGATTGTCATGGGCTTGTTTTGGTTTTGTTTTTTGTATAATTTATGTCATATTTTATTAGCAGTTTTTGAATCAATATTCTGTCGACTGATTTCACAAAACTTAATAACCGTTATCATCATTTTATAATAATGATGACAATAAAATCTGTTCTTAAACAATGTAACACGTGAAGATATACCATCTCAAAAAAATACATGGATCCTATAACAAATATAATTAATTTAACAAATATCATTCATACAATTTTCGTTTACAACTATTTTTTGTTGTTTTTGTTGTTGTTATTTATTTAGAAATGATGGCAGGGATTTAGAAGAACGTATTAAATGGTTTTCTATTTGAAATGTTTGTACCATTGTAACAAAAAGTCTTTTTACAATAGTTTGTGCGGTGTTTGGGTATACGAGTAGATATCACATTATTTGATGCAGCCTTTAAAGGTCTAAAATGTAAAGAAGGAGATTACATACTTAAACATCACACTCATAGAATCATTAATTCGGTTTCTAAACTTTCCGCTAAACGGTCATGATAAACAGTATTTGAATTTTTTTAAACAATATCAAATTACAAAGTATATTTTGTATTTAAAGAATTAATTAAATATACTTACATACTTATCTAGTGATGGGCTGTCCTCGCATATTAAACATCAAAGAGGATTGCAGCGGAACATTATTTTGCAGTACTTGATTTATTTTCTAAATTATGTTAACCCAAAAGGACTATTGAGTAATAACCTTTAACAACTTTAAGATTGCATATGATAATATAGTACTTGTACATTTCAGGTGCTTTTTAATAGATAAGTAACAAGGATAAAAATATTGATATTTTAATTTTAATTTTCAGATGAAAAGACAGAAAAGACAATACTTACACCTGTTTTATGTTTACTCTCTTGAATGAAAAAAATGATTTTCAACTTTGTTGTTTTCAGATGGAGAAACAGAAAAGACAGTGAATGTGCTATTGAATGGAGAAGAAACAGCCCTAGTATTTGTGGAGGAGACTGAACATGACGTAATGGTATGTGCATTATCTTAAGAGATCTGATAACATTATTGTCGAATATCTAGGAAATTACCCCCCCCCCCCCCCGAGAAAAAAGGAACAAGTATAAATCAGATTGCTGAGTGTTTTGATGTTCTTTCTCTTTTGTATTATAAGTAAAAGTAAAAACATGTTCCCTGTCGTCATAATATGAAACCAAAGAAAATAAGTAACATCTGAATATGACTTTTCCATCGTTATCCTTTTCCTTATCGTCACAATAAATTACCCCAAGGAAAAAATGTAGCTAATAAACGCATATGCTCTATTTTATCCCCCACATACATTTCCACTAGAAAGGTCTTCAAACTATGATACAATATTATATAAACAAGAGTTGCAATGTTGTCCTTTACTAAATCAACATGTACAGATGTATATTCATTGTCAATATCTCTTAATTGAAGCAAAATGTGGAAAAAATACAATAATTATGATATTTTTGGCAGATTGAGTCACTATAAACATACGTTCATCTTTATTAAAGCCATTAGTAAATAGTAGATGGCTTTCGGGAAAACATAAGTGATAAAGCATGTTGGTTAAAGTAGTCAGTCAAAAAATTTAAAAAATTCTAAAAAAAAAAAATGAAAATTTTCATTCTATTCTCAACTTGTTTAGTTGTGATTGCTACGGTTATTTGTAAGACCAATGTGGCTATGTCGGCATACATCAGTTGCATGCACTACATTGGTATTTTCCAGCAATCGCCAATGCCAAAGCTGCATCATTTTGTTTTCTACATTTAGTCTCTGATAGTGTTTATGGCATTTCTGAGATGTTTATAAATATTCTGTAAAAATAAAAACATTTTGTCAGTGACATTGGTTTATTGAAATATCCAAAAATATCTCTTTGGTGGCGTTAAAGACAGTGCCATGCAGGTGTCTTTGACATTGCATATGTCATTGACAACTTTTACATCCTGACATGGTTTTCGAACCCGTGCGCTACATAAATATAATGATGATAACTCAATATTTATTTTATATAGAAATCATAACTTGGACTGGTACAAACAGATTTTAATAGTTTAATTAATTTTGAAGGTCGTCATATAAAAGATACCATTATATTTAGTATAATTGTCATTTATATATCTATACTATGAAAGAAACATAATCGAGGTTAACATGAAATCAGTTTTTTTTTAAATAATTCTAGGATGATGTGAGTGACAATATAGCTGCCTATCTCATTGTGTATGCTTGTGATGACAGGGTATCATTTGACAGGGCAGTTGATTCCCTTTATAATCTCAGGCAGAAACAGCTCAAAGATGATGTCATTTTCTTTGTGGGAAATAAATCGGACCTTGTGCGCTCAAAATGCGTGACAACTGAAGGTAAGGGTAAATTATCTAAAGCTTCTTGATAATATTCCGCAAAGGACCTCTTTATGTTTGTATAATACAAGTGTGTTCAAGGGACATCGGTAGGTTTGTATAACGCAAATGTCGAAAATATTCCGTAAAGGACCTGGTAAGCTTTTTTATGATACAAGTGTCTTGACAATATTCCGCAAAGGACCTCGTTAGGTTTGTATAATGCAATTGTCTTCAAAATATTCCACAAATAATCTCTTTAGGTTTGTAAAATACAAGTGTCTTGAAAATATTCGCATTGGGCCTAGTTAAGGTTTGTATAATACAAAATCCTTGAAAATATTCCGCAAGAACCTCGTTATGTTTGTATAATACAAGTGTCTTTAAAATATATTCCGCAAAGGACCTCGTTAGGTTTGTATAATGCAAGTGTCTTCAAAATATTACACAAATAAACTCCTTAGATTTGTATAATACAAGTGTCTTGAAAATATTCGCAATGGACCTAGTAAAGGTTTGTATAATAAAAATCCTTGAAAATATTCCGCAAAGGACCTCGTTAGGTTTGTATAATACAAGTGCCTTGAAAATATTCCGCAAAGACTTCGCTAGGTTTGTATGATATAAAGTGTCTTGAAAATATTCCGCAAAGGACCTCGTTAGGTTTGTATAATACAAGTGTCTTGAAAATATTCTGCAAAGGACCTCGTTAGGTTTGTATAATATGTGATTTGGAAATATTCTGCAAAGACCTTGCTAGGTTTGTATAATATAAAGTGTCTTGAAAATATTCCGCAAAGACCTCGCTAGGTTTGTATAATACAAGTGTCTTGAAAATATTCCGCAAAGACCTCGCTAGGTTTGTATAATATAAAGTGTCTTGGAAATATTCTTCAACGGACCTCGTTAGGTTTGTATAATATGTGATTTGAAAATATTCCGCAAAGGACTTCGTTAGGTTTGTATAATACAAGTGTCTTGAAAATATTCCGCAAAGAACCTCGATAGGTTTGTATAATACAAGTGTCTTTAAAATTTTCCGCAAAGGATCTCGCTAGGTTTGTATAATACATAATTATGTGTTTAGAGTTGTTCGTAAAGAACATCGGTAGGGATTTTTTGTTCAAGGGCTTTGGAAGATTTGTATAATACAAGCGTGTTGAAAATAGTCTAGAATAGTATAGAAATATAAATTTATCATTGTTTATCCTTCAGCATACCGTAGTTTCATGACAAACAGCTTACTTTTTTCCTTAACACAATACGTATATTTTGCTATTTAATTTCTATAGGATATACTATGCTACTGTCTGTTTGTGCAACTTCCAAATATTTACAGCATTCTTTCAGGGAAAACACAAGTTCAATAGATTTGATGTCATAACATGAAATATCTGTGTTTATCATTCTCTTGATGCATGAAAGCTAATGTGTGAAACATAAAATCAGACTCTGTCATTTTAAATGTTAACAAATTACAAAAAAAGAAATAAAATAGCTGATAAAATTCGATGTTTGATGCATAACAATATTGTTCTTCTATAATCTAGAATATAATCTCAGTAAGTTAAGATGGATATACTTTGTTTTAATTAGACACGCTATCAGCAACAAATAAACAACTAAATGTCAAGAAAACATCTCTTCTTAACGGCATGAACTGTAAAATAGACAGTAAAATCGACGCAATTTGGTATGTTAATGTAATAAAAAGGATTTGTTTATTGTTTCAATGTGAATAGTCACATACGTACAATCTGAAAAATAAGCCGAGCACTCGCAATTCATTTTTATAATATCAGGACGTTAATCAAAATATGATATTCAATTAAGTTCAAAAATTTATTGCATTAAACATGTAAATACAATGCCTATAGCAAAAATAAATCAACATTTCATAATATGGAAAATGTTTTCAGAAGAGACTTTAATATGTGTATCAAAATCTGAATTTAAACACAAAATTTTTTGTTTACATATATTATATCATATATAACTATCATTATTTTCTTTTCACTTTTAGAGGCGAAAGCTGTTGCAACTACTTACGATTGCAAGTTTGTAGAAACATCGGTAGTTTTAAACGTTAACATTGATGAATTGCTTGTGGGTATTGTGAAACAACTTCGCCTGAGAGCCTCAAAGAATGATGCCGACAAATCTACAGGATGCGCTTCCACCAGTAAATCTTTGCTCAACAAAATATTCAAGAAACATAATTTATCTAAGTCGTGTGAGAATCTTTATTCATAAAAAAGAAGATTATTCGTACAAGTCTACGGCTGGCGATACGTAATTTGGAATTTTCAAAAATTAAAACAAAAAAATTACATTGCTTTTGTATTCTGATGCTCATGATTGTTTAAAGTGAGAGTTACCTTTAATGATTATATTGTTTTGTTTTGAACGTCCCCTTACAAAATAGATCATAATGAAAATTTTGTTAACACTAGCCACAGAAATAAAAACTGAAAAGCTTAATGAAATCGTGTAAAGCTCAATTTAACTCACTACCAAATTGAATATGTTGAAATTGTAAATATTGATATATTTTGTTATTGAAGATTTAAACGTGTATGTAGCCATTTGCGAAATGAAAATCAATGCGTAATATTTTATAATACCAAGTTTCATTCTTTTTTTCAGCTAAATGTGAAATATAGATTTACAAAGCATTTTATTCATTATTTTTTCAAACTATGTGAAGAAGAAACTTCATTGCTAAATATTTTTACAAGTAGAAATTAAAAATTTTATTTATACATATGTATATTTTATCTTAAATATATTTTGGTTGTAATAATTGCCATTATCTAATAGCTTTTACATTAAATATTATTTCTGTTATTTACTAATCAAATATAAGTAACTGACATTTATTCCTATAGCTATTAAAGCAGGGGCGCATGATGTATATTTGTTATTTTGAACTTCATATTTGCCTACATTTATGTGTGTTAATACTTTTTATTTTAACGTTATCAGATTTTCTTTCAAGATTTATATGTAAACGGCTCAGAATATTTTTGTGATACCACCGTGCTTCTGCTTCAGTAATTTCATTGTCTGTGGTTTAATTGTTTAGACAACATAAGACAATGCTTTGTAGGAAAGCTTATGTTCTAACAATATTTTCAGTTGCCTTAAAATGTGTCTAGCAGTTAAATGTAATTTGTAGATTTGAGATTTTTTCCTCTGTAAAAGACATCTAATGATTATTCATAAGGTATTTTTCTTTAAAATAGGATCAAAATATTACATTACATTTGTATCTGGTATGAAGCATTTTCCACTTCTGATCAATTTGAATAAACTTTACCTAGATTTGCAGCTATACCAATGACAGTAGGTATTGGTTTCCTATTGTGATAAAAAAAACAGCAAAGTTTGTCGACCTGTTAAAGGACTTTTGCTGGAAACAATATTCGCAGTTCATGTACTTTTTACATTCACTATTACTTTAAATGTACTGTTAAGTAATGTTTATCAAGTACTTAAGGAATTACATATAAACTAAAGCTGCGCATAAGACTTTACATAAACAATAAACGGGACATTGCCTTGAAAATAATTCTTGAGAAGGGGCCCGAAGTGAAAGAATAAATAAATTTTGTGACGTAGAAAACTTATAAGGAAAGCATAAATTTTACCACACATGTGTGTCTACAAGATTTCGGGCTTTTTTTAATTTTCTACAACCCCTAAATTTTTTTGGGGATTAATGACCCCAAAAAAATTAAAAATATTTTGGTACGGCCCAACTTTTTATTTTGGGTTTATATTAAAAAGATTTTAAAACAGATACGAGAAACTTTAAATTAGCAGACCCAACTTCACTTTAAACAACAAATGTTCATTTAGAGTAGATATCATAAAAATTTCAGGAAAACATCTTATCAGATATCAGAATTAATTCTTTCACATTGGAAGTGGGAATATTAAATTGTTTGTCACTATTTAAACGTATTCTGTATTTTGCTCAAATTAAAAATATAAAATACCCTTTCAAATAACGAAAGGGAACATGTAATTGTTTATGTAAAGAATTTAAACTATTTTCTTAATTGATAAGATTTTGTTCAAGTATTACAATTATTTGCTGTACCTATTAAAATTTTCTTTGACAATCAGATAGTAATTTTAACCCACCATTGCTTATTTTTTTATAAAATAAATTAATTCATCACTTCGATCTTTATATGACCTCATAGATCACTTGCACTTTTTGGGTAAAATCCATATACCTAGCTCAATTAAATATTGCCATGATCTTGTTCTTCAGGTTAATACATAGGACTTTGGGGTACAAAGTGAACTGATGGGATATATCATGTTCATAGTTTTCTGTATTGTAATACTTTGGGGTGAGACAAGATGGTTCATTGCAATTTGCAATTTGGGAATAATAGAAATTAAGTTTAATTAAGTTGCGTATCTGATATTCCTTTTTATTGAATCGTCGTCAATAACAATATGCTACCGCCATAGCCTGTATTTATCTCAGTCATGCAATATTATCCCATACATCCCGTCAGCAACCTGTATAACTAATATTATAATACTGCACGTTTGTAACGTCGCTTTTCATTGGATAATCGTGACTTTTATATAATCTTTATACACGACTGATACAATTTCATGAAGAAAAAACCTTCTTTTTTGAAACAAAGTAATAATTCTGTATAATAAATTCGTTATAAAGATGTCTTATAATTTATATATTCGTGTATAAACGGTAATTTGTAAAGTAACTCTCCCCTTGCGACCCGCGTTATATTTCCAAATCACAGTTTATATAGGGCAAAATAACCTGTTAAAAATCATTAAAACTCATAATATCTATCCATTGAATGCATGTTAGTTTAATCTTATATCAGAGGGTCTCTGGTCACTATAATTGTTATCACTGCCTAGAGGTTAGTTCTATCTTTAAAATTGAATAGATTCTACAAAGTGCCTTCAAATATCATTTTGAAAACAGATTATTTTTATTGTATATTTGTATGCCCTTTTACGCTTTTATAAAAATGTGTAATATTTTGCAAACTCATTTTTAGTTTGCTTTCTTAAAAGCAGAAGCCTTAGTGTTTATAAATATGTAGGACCAAAATTCTCGAATGAGTGTTGACACTTATTTGGTTGCTTCTTACCCTTTTTTATATTTGCTTTTTTTTTCATTTATTGCATGGTAATAAAAATATTGGTGAGCTATTAATAGTTCTCAATATGTGGACAAAAGTATTTGTTATATGTATCGTTTGACGCTGTGTGCCTTTGGTATCAATTGGTTGTTAATGTAGTTATATGAAAATAAAGAATAAAAAACATGTTGGTTTTTATGCTTATTGTTCTTACATGCTTTAAAAACTTTTTATTGTATACACTAAGAGTAATATTGCGCAGATACATTAAGCACGTTTAATAGAAATTGTTCGTCATGTTCTCACAAGGTCGATGGTTAGAATAAAGTCGAAGGGCTATTTTATATTTTAAAGTGTCTTTAATAATAACGATATGAGGTAATATATAACTTAAAAAGGTACTTACATTTCGCTTAAAAATGTGTCTATTACATATAAAATGTTAATTATTATAACAAAAATGAGGTACGTATTTGAAAAGTCCCTAGTAATTCATTTGCCATAAATATTTATATAACCAGCTAGAAAGGAATGCATGCATAACATTTCATTTTTGTGTTCCACGTACATTTACGCGATTTTTAGTTTTTGATCATATTGCCATAAATCAAGTACCAAATTAAATTTCATTAAGCGTTTAAAATGACACAAAGATGTTGGTATTTTCATTTTGCATTCATAATGAGGCCTCAGATGTTTTTGTCTTCATCCGGATGATTTAATTAGTTTATGATTTGTGTTTTTATCAGTAAATAATCTTAATTTACGTATGTGGAGTTGTCATACAAAAACATACTGTGTTTTTTTTATTGGCATAGCCCTCGATGACAATAACACGAAATGAACGCAAGAATGATTGGATATTTCCATAGACAAATGCCGGTCCGGCTTGTAGCCACTCATGCATCAAATGTCAGATGTGCAATTAATAATATCACCATATCACAAATAATTGATGAACAAACTTTTGATTTGAGTATGAAGCCATTATCAAATTCACGCTAAACATGTAGGTATCCGTTATATTCCGTATCCATACATAATACATTGAATAAGCACACATTTGTTTGATTAGACTTTATTTATTGCTTTAGTGTGTTAAAATATGTTCGTCTTCTTATAAAAAATTTTGTGTTTAATATCCCTCTTCTCATTAAATTTATCTGAATCCATGTAAGTTTCTGCTATGATTAAAAAACACAAACAAGCGTCATACATTGATGTCTCCATTAGCTCTAGTACTATATTACGTCAATCAATCACGGTAGCTTATTAATGATTTATTATTTGTGGCAAGCATTTATGATTAACCTAACATAAAAGTACTAGTTTTACCGAAACCATTTTCATTAGCATCTGTATTATAAAGAAACGCAATATTTCTAATTGCCTGATATTCAAATCGTCACGTAAACTAAATCTCGCCTAAAATGATACGTAAGCATAGAGGTTGCGTGATTTATACAGAGTAGTATACCTTTTTCAAACATGCATTGTCGATTCCTTACGAAATAAATTCGTTATTCTGAGATAAAAAATACAGCATACTTTCCACTAATTTACCTTAAGACTGTGCGAAATGTGAAGTTGTAATTTCTTACACTGAAATAGGTATTGTTTTTATGTTCCTTACGTACATGTTCTCAGAATTATAAGAAAAGTATAAGACATAAAGAAAGGAATTGAAATTTCTTGTTAAACTCTTAAACCATTCAATTATGCATAGCTGTTCTTTGTTTCAATAGCAGTGAAAAATACCGAAGACTCAATTACACAGTAAGTGACGATAAAATATTTCCTTTCCGCTACTGACTTGAAATCTGCAAATCTATTTTTTCCTGTGTACAAATAAATGTTTCTGAAAGGCAATAGAATAGAATAAAAAATGAAACTCGGTTTGAATGCGATTGCAAAATCATTTATTCCACTGGCACTGGTTTCACTTTTGTATTCTATATTCCGAATTACGGTTTGAAAATATTTCCAAAGCAGCAAAACATTAAAAAGTAAACCATAATCATAGCAAGTCGACTGTGTCATAAATACATGAAGTATATACAGTAGTTACAACATGAATTTTATTTAAGTTAGATTTTATAATTTTCCTTTCTTGGGCAAGCGGACGGAAGAAAACAGAATAAGGCAATAAAGACAGATTCAAAGCACCGGCTTGGATTTTTTTTAAGTGTTGAATGTAAGGTTTGTATTTAATTTAAATGAATATTCATAAATGGTAAGTCGTTTGTTTTATTAGGTTTTAAAATAGAGATAGAAAAACAATTCCTAAGTCTCACTAACATTGAAAAGGTCATATGGTGACTTTACAGTTTTACCTGTAAAAGAATTTTGAATGTCGTCAATGAAACTTTTATGTTATAGGATATTAGTCTTATGTAATATGACAAAACGTCTTAATTTTATTATTATAAAGATAAAGGGTCTCAGACACTGACGTCTAATCAATTGCCCCTAACAGCTGTGTGAGATGTCCCCTCGTGCTTGAGACAAATAACCAGATATTCCTGGGACAAATTGATCCTGACATTAGTACAACGTCTCAGTCGCAGGCGCTATTATGATTGAAATTCAAATTTATATGAATGTCTGGGAAGGAAAGGCAAATCTAATACGAAAGAACAACTGTGTCTTCTTTGGCCTTGACGATTATATAGGCCCATATCTGCTATTTATTTTGAAATACGATATTCAATGGTCTTATATTTTTGAAACGCAGTTTTTCTATATATAAATATAATTATATACTACAACATGGCTTCTGAATAAAATTAAAAAAAAAAATATTAAGGATAATGTAATATGTATGCTCTTTTACATGGTTTTATATTATTTCTTCTTAAAAACTTTTGGTCTTTATAGATATGTAGGACTAAAACTTTTTTTGTAAATTTGAAGTGATTTAATGCAAAAAGTGTACATCCAGCAATGAAACCATATGTGTTATGACACTTGGATGAAGTACGGGGTGACTTTAACACCACCTAAACAACATTTACGCTAATTGACATGAGAATCTCAAGCTTTGCGATATCAACATCATTATGTCTAAAAAATGAATATAATAATAATAATAATAATAATAATAAAAAGAGTATTACAGATCCATTTGCAGTCACTTATTCCATCAAAGTGTCAGATTTTAATAACCGCTTAATAATTGCAATTTCATTGTCAATAATATATCACCGTATAATATAGAGCTTCAGTTGTCATACCGTGTCTTAAAACTCAGTGTAAATTGATTGTGATTGATATTTGATTCAGATGAATTTAGCTGATACAAATACACCATGACAATATAAATGTATCAATCTTATACGCAAATGAAATTATTTTCATGTGGGCTATTTCTTAATTACTCAATGTATCAGAATTTCCTTTTCAATGTCATTCAATTATAAAACCATGAGCTCATTGCGTAAGAATTTGCATTATAGCTGACACAAACTATGAAAATTTTTCATTTAATCATGATAAAATATTAAACTAGGCGAACTTGTTAAATCAGACACAAACATTTGCAACCGTTCATTTTGAGACCGGTTAACCTTTTATCGAATTATTGAGTTCTCATATTGGTAACGGATGTAGGTTAACTGGGAAAGTTTATCTTTTTCAAAGGTACTTACATTTCGCTGAAAAGAAAATGTCGATTACATATAAAATGTTAATTATTATAACAAAAATGAGGTACGTGTCTGAAAAGTCCCTAGTAATTCATTTGCTATAATATTAATATTACCCGCTAGAAAGGAATCCATGATTTTTGTGATCCATGTACATTTACGCTTATTTTAAGTTTTTGATCGTGTTACCATAAATCAAGTTCACTAAGCGTTTAAAATGACACAAAGATGTTGGCATTTTCATTTTGCATTCATAAGGAGGCCTCAGATGTTGTCGTCTTCATCCGGATGATTAAATTAGTTTATGATTTGTGTTTTTATCAGTAAATAATCTTAATTTACGTATGTGGAGTTGTCATACAAAAACATATTGTGGTTTTTTTAATTGGCATAGCCCTCGATGACAATAACATAACATGAATGCAAGAATGATTGGACATTTCCATAGACAAACGCTGGTCCGGTTGGTAGCCACTCATGCATCAAATGTCAGATTTTATTGGAAAGTATTAAAGTGCAATTAATAATATCACCATATCACAAATAATTGATGAACAAACTTTTGATTTGAGTATGAAGCTATTATCAAATTCACGCTAAACATGTAGGTTTCCGTAATAACCCGTATCCATAATATAAGCACTCCTTTTACATCATTAAACTTTATGTACTGTTTTATTGTGTCAAGTATTTTCGTCCTCTTTAAAAGTTTTTCATTTAATATCCCTCTTCTAATAAAGCATGATATACATTTATTGAATCGAAATGTGAAGTTGTGATTTCTTACACTGAAATAGGTATTGTTAACTTGTATGTTCCTAACATACATGTTCTCAGAATTATAAGAAAAGTATAAGACATAAAAAAGGAATTAAACATTCTTATTAAACTCTTAAACCATTCAATTATGAATAGCTTTTCAATAGCAGTGAAAAATACCGAAGACTTAATTATACAGTAAGTGACGATAAAATATTTCCTTCCGCTACTGACTTGAAATCTGCAAATCAAAATATCCTGTGTACAAATAAATGTTTCTGAAAGGCAATAGAATAGAATAAAAATGAAACTCGGTTTGAGTGCGATTGCAAAATCATTTATTCCACTGGCACTGGGGTCACTTTTGTATTCTATATTCCGAATGACGGTTTGAAAATAATTCAAAAATAGCAAAACATTTAAAAGTAAACATAGCAAGTTGGTTGGGTCATAAATACATGAAGTATATACAGTAGTTGCAACATGAATGTTATTAATGTTAGATTTTATCATTTTTCTTTCTTGGGCAAGCGGATGGGGAAAAAACAGATTAAGGCAATGATAGACAGACAGATACAAAGCACCGGCTTGGATTTTTTCTAAGTGTTGAATGTCAGGTTTGTATTTAATTTTAATGAATATTCATAAATGGTATTTCGTTTGCTTCGTTAGGTTTCAAAATAGTGATAGAAAAACAAAATCGCTAAAATATGATAAACAAGATCAACAAGGAAAGGCGGCGTTCAATGAACGCAACCGCCACATGACCCAGCAACAAGAACCAGTGGCAAGGAGCCCAGGCAGACCCCAAACAAAGCAAACCCCTAAGTCTCACTAACATTGAAAAGATCATAAGGTGACTTAACAGCTTTGCTTTGCAAGATTTTTGAATGTCGTAAATGAAACTATTATTTTATATGATATAAGTCTTATGTAATATGACAAAACGTCTTTATTCTATTATTATAAAGATAAAGGGTCTGACCGCTGTGTGAGTTGTACTCTTGTGCTTAAGACAAAAGATCAAGTATTCCTCGGACAAATTGTTCCTGATATTTAGTACAACGTCTCAGTCGCAGGCGTTATTATGATTGAAATTCAAATGTTTATTAATGTAGGAAAGGCAAGTCTAATACGAAAGGACGACTTGACTTTTTTGCCTTGGCTATTATACAGGCCCATATCTGCACAGTAGTACATGCTATTTTGTTTTAAATCAAATATTCAATGGTCTTATATTTTTTTTAAACAATTTTTTTTCTGTATATGAAGTTAAATATATACTACAACATGCCTTATGAATAAAATTTTAATAACAGAATATTAAGGATAATGGTAATGGTTTTATATAATTTCTTCTTAAAAAAATTTGGGCAGAGGCCTTAATCTTTATAGGTATGTAGGACTAAACCTTTTTGTAAATTTGAAGTGATATGCCTTTGCAAAATGTGTTGATCCAGTAATGAAACCATATAAGTGTCAAGAAGTACAGGTTGACTTTAGCAACACCTAAACAATATTTACACTAATTGACTAGAGAATCTCAATCTTTGCGACGTCAGCTTCATTATGGTCAGAAAAGAATATACAATTATAATAAAAAGAGTATAACAGATCCATTTGTTGTCACTCATTCCATCAAACTGTCCGATTGTAATAACCGCTTAATAATTGCACTTTCATTCTCAATAATATATCGCTGTAAAATATAGAGCTTCAAGTGACATACCATGTCTTACAACTCAGTGCAAATAGATTGCGATTGATATTTGATTCAGATAAGTTTAGCTGATACAAATACTCCATGACAATATTAATAAATCAATCTTATACGCCAATGTTATTATTTTCACGTGGGCTATTTCTTAATATGACAACTTTCGCAGCTAGCAAACATTAAATTGCTTTTATTTTAGACAAAACAGACACTTATTTTAATGTTCCTTATCAAAGAATAGCCCTCCAGGCCATGTGTGAAGATTGATGGACATTATCACTAATTTAGCAACAATAGTAAATTTCATATATTTCGAGATAGATAAGATAAAACATATCAGACTTATGTCTGAAAGTGATTATTGACGTTTGCATTGCGAAAAGGTATTTAAGGTCCTTTTATCTATAAATTATAAAGCAAATTCATCAAATGGTAATTTTAAGAAGACTTAAAACCTAAACCTCTTATAAGTCAACAAAACGGCACTTGGCATTCATACCATCACCAAAATATGTGCTGATGTTAAGTAAATATTCAAGAGTCTTAAAGACCGTTTGCATTATGTTGCAGTGTTTCTAATTCAATTGTGTTATGACCATCAGAATTTCATTTTCAATGTCATTCAATGATAAAACCATACCCTCATTTCGTAACAATAACTAATTTGCATTAATACAAAAACTGTGATTTTCTTTTCCATATAATCATCATTCAGACACAATCATTTGCAACCGTTCTTTTTGAGACCTGTTAACCTTTTATCGAATTATTGAGTTATCATATTGATAACGGATTTAGGTTAATTGGACATGTTTCTCTTTTTTTCATAATTTCAAATACTGAGAGTGATGTTTTTCATGTTAACCTAATTTCTTTGAACTTCACAGGGAAGTTTCTGCTATATTTTCTACAACACGCCATTAATCATTACTAAATTGGCTTTTGTATCACGGTATATTGCGTCAATAATCATAGAAAGCTTATGAATGTTTAGTTATTGACAGAAATTATTTATAACTAGCTTTGTTTATGCACACTAGTTTTACCCTCACAATAAACACTAATTTACGTTTTTGCAAAAGAGCGCTATATTTTGAAATTGCTCGGTATTAAAAAGTCACGTGAATCTTATATTCTTTACTTACAAAATTGACAATGTTACAGGCTCGGTTCATGGACGGTGATGGTATTTGCAAGTTATCATCCATACCTATAGCACCGGCTTAAGCAGAATTCAACATTTAAACACGAAAAAGTGACATTTTGAATTCAGAAACATCCGTAGATGAATTCATGTGGCGGTCATCATAGAATCTTCAATGCGAAACGTATGTCGCGTATAGTTCCAAAGAAAACTAAATAAGATTGAATTTGGATAGGGGATATGAAGTCTGCATATCACAGACAAGACATCAAAAGACAAATGTATCCTAATGGCGATTATACATCATTCAAATAGGAATTCTGGAACTTCCCAAGTTGAAAAAGGTCAAAATGAAGGAATTAGAAATACCACACATATTTAAACACTAATAATAAAAATTATGCCACTGGGTATGATAAAAATACGATTCGACTCTGTCTAATACTTACAAATAATGTCTTTTTTCCCAAGATACTTATACACATTCCTAAAAGTGACAACATTGTTATAAGAACTTGCGAAAATTGTGTTGTCTTACACTTAAAGTGGTATTGCTTTCTTGTTATATTCATTTTGAAAAATTTTAAGTTACATTATTTCAAAATTTTCACCACCAAAATAATTGATATTGTATTACGAATACATAAGATAATTGTAACGGTGCATAAATTAACATTTATGAATTGTATTTCATTATCCGTGCTTGATATTGACAGTGAATGCAAATTGTGTAATAGACACACATATACTCATTGTCTTATTGAATGTAGTTCGACATTTTCCTGCATGAATGAAAAAAAATATGTCCGTTTAGGGTGGGCGTTTACTTTACGACTGGCAAATTGCACGCTTTGTTAACAAATGGGAGCGGGTAATTGACATGAGTTAGAGAACAACGGGAGGGAAATTTCCTTTGAGAGACATTTATGGGAGGCTGTTTTCCGCGACAAAGAAAATCGGTGAGGAATTCTATAATTAAATGGAAAATAGAGCGGTCTATTTAACGGTTTAATCAAAATAAAAGGTTTCAAAAAAATATGCTTATCAGATGCGATGAGTTTTCATTCTGTTTGAAATTTTGATAATAACTTACTTGATTTTGTAACTCCGCTTGACCTCAACGTCATTTTCGGCACAATTTTCATGATAGATATTGCTCAGGTTAAAAATGAAATTGGCCGTGAGTATTGTATTCCTGCACAAATTTCGTTTAGATATGCGCAAGTACGGGAGAATATATTAGCTTGCTCTCTTTTTAAACATTGTAAAACCCTGAAAGTTGTTTGTATAGGAGCAGACAGCAGTTACAAGTTATTACGTTTTCTCTATGCAATGGTAATAAGTCAGGTTTACATCAACGTAAAATCCTACTAATGTATGTTTATATCGTTACAATTAATGACGTAAATGTAGCCGTTTTCTTCAAATGCAAATTTTTGGAAAATTTAAATAAAAAAAAAAGAAAACGTTTAATCCCTATCTGAATTAAATTGGCTCCTCCCAAAAGCCAAGCGCATGCTTTAAAGTTCACTTTCTTCTTTTTTAAACCTTAAACCCAATTTATTTACTTATGATGTACTTTAAAAAAGTGTATGAACAAACATTTTTTACTCGCTGCTCTATAAGTGATTTTAAAATTAGTAAACTTGTTCTTTATACAAAGAACTTTATTTGCTCTTTTTAAACGGCTTTTCGACATGATTGTGCAAAATATGTAAGTTTCATGAAGCAATACCACTTACTAATATTGCACCCGTGGACTTCAAATAACGCAGCTTAAATTTCGCCCTATATACGTATATACATAAACCTTGTAGGTACATTTTTGAAATTGTGTAAAGTGTCTTCTGATTCTACGTCAAACGTGTTTTATTCTATTTCAGACTGGTGGAAATAAATGAGAAATATATGTGCTTTTAATTAAAGAAATCTGAGAACACATGGACTTGCACTTTCAGGTACACTTCCATTTGTATGCTGGAGAATAATTTATGCTTTGAATGCCAGTGGTACTAAGCCACAGGTACTTCTTTCAGCCCCAAAGTTTTTTAACAATCTCGGTACAAAATTAATTTGTAAAGGGAAAAGCCAAAGGTTATAAAAAAGAAATGTTTTTTTTGTCACCCTGCACGTTTAATTACCAGGGATGATTTAAAATTTTAAAAAATTTAAGGTTTTATACAGCTATGTAAACTGTTCAAGAAAGATGATATATGCGCCCAAGGAAAATTCCTTCTTGAAAATCTATGTTTTAATAGTTATTTATTCTATATCCAAAAAATTTTCTTAAGACATTACAAAAAGTCCCTCGCCCCCGGGTAAAACTTCGTTGTTCAGTCGGGATTGCAGCCAAAATTTTTCATATTCAGTAGTTAAAAAGTTCTAGGCTTCCGGTTTTCAAAATTTTTAATTTGGAAAATTAAAAAAATATTGTTTACAGGGGTTTGGGAAGTAAAGAAAAAAGTTTTTTGACCGGCAGGGCACTTTTGGGGTTATTTAGTATATAATGCACTTTTGGTTTCAATAAAATTAGTTCACATGTTGACTTCTGCTTATGCTGAAGCTTGTGGGCCTGTGCGAATTTACAAATTCCGTCTAATAAAAGGTCTGATAAAAGCGAGTCTACAAAATTTTAGTTTTGCCACATTGTGAGTTCTTTAATGTTTTCATTTTATCTAATTAATTATTAAACAATACGTTTTTGCAAAGGGCACAAATTCTTTTTACATAGTTATTAAATAGTATCACTACTACACAGCCTATTCCATGTGTCGATTTTGCACTGCTTCTTGTAGGACCAATGTATCTTTTCAGGTTCAGTTTGAATCCGCATTAAAATTCATTTACATTTCGTTAAGTAACCAATGACAATGTAACCGTGTTTTGATATTTGGGTCACCACATTACAGTACCTGTAACCATGTACGAATGTGTCTACCTTTGGCTTAGTGGTTCATTTCTGAAGTTCTTCTTGTGACTTAGTGGTTGCCTTTCCTGATTGGGGAATCAGAATTGCAACCATCGTATTATACCCTACATAACCGTATGAGGCGACTAAAAGGGTACGAATTATTGGAGTTGGTGCATTTCTTAGCTTCAGCAGGTAAAGTGGTTATGACCCTTTATGTTGCTTTAATTAAATCCATGTAGCAGGTGTAGGATGAATAGCGTAGGAAGTTGACAATATTTTAGATTACAAAACTTACAAACTTACTGCGGTTGTCTCGAGACGATAAAATAGAATATATTTAAAGATGTATCCATCATAAACGACCCATCCTTTCCGAGAACGCAAATGTAATATCAAGTTCGCTGTTTAAATTCATAATGTCATTTTCTTTATCTATAGTGAAGTTTTGAAGGATTTTATATCCTTATCACGTTAATGGGACACAAATGTTTAATTAAGAGTCAAACATATTCTATTTGTATACAAACTAAATATATACTTTTAAAAGGAGACACAGGGGCAGAATTTTCATGTCTTTGTTTTGATTTATTCATTCATTATTCTGTAAATGTCTTCAAAATGAATACACTAGGTAGTCACAAGGATAAAACCATTGTCCTCATAAAGATTAAAACGGTGGTTTCCTAACTTGACCAATGTGAGTCAGGTAAGAGTGTTAAAGGTGCTGAATAGTTGTCTCAGTGAACTCTGGAAACGTTAATGAATATGTCTTATAAGACTTTCAAAAGCTGTACAAATATACAAATATATTGGTGTGTTGATTGTTCCTATTTACATTGTGATAATGCTAACCAAATTTAATGAATGGTGTCTCTCTAAAACTGTTGCATTATGTTGCAGCGTTTTTAAGTTTAGTGTGTTATGAAAATCCTTCAATGTATGACAGATTCCGTTTCAATGGCATTGAATGGCAGTAGCCATACTTATTATTCTTACAATTAGGTTATTTATATATCTGATACAGTGACCTCCATAGATCAAGTACCTAATTTAATTTTAATAAGCGTTTAAAATGACACAAAGATGTTGGCATTTTCATTTTGCATTTATAATGAGGTCTCAGATGTTTTCATCTTCATCCGGATGATTTAATTAGTCTATGATTAGTGTTTTTATCAGTAAATAATCTTAATTTACGTATGTGGAGTTGTGGCAAGCATTTATGACCAACCAAACATAAAAGTACTAATTTTATCGAAACCATTTTTATTAACATCTCTATTATAAAGAAACGCAATATTTTCTAATTGCCCGATATTCAAATCGTCACGTAAACTAAATATCGCCTAAAATGATAAGTAAGCATAGATGTGCAATAACTTGGCTAAACAATCAACAATCGACATTCAATGTCTAGCTAGACAATCAACATTCAGCTCAACATTCGGTCTATAATAATACTCAAAGAATTCTGAAAGTGAATGTTGAGCTAGACAATCAACAATCAGCTAAACATTCGAAAATTTCTTATGTCGAGCTAGACAAGCGACATTCAGCTCAACATTCATTAAGCATAGAGGTTACGTGCTTTAAACAGAGCAGTATACCTATTTTTAAACATTCATTGTCAATTACTTACGAATTAAATTCGTTATTCTGAGATACACATACAACATGCATTCCACTTATTTACGTTAAGACTGTGTGAAATGTGAAGTTGTAATTTCTTACACTGAAATATGTATTGTTTTATATTCGTTACATACATGTTCTCAGAATTATAAGAAAAGTATTAGACATAAAGAAAGGAATTAAACATTCTTATTAAACTCTTAAACCATTCAATTATGCATAGCTGTTCTTTGTTTTAAAAGCAATGAAAAATACCGAAGACTCAATTACACACAGTAAGTGACGATAAAATAATTTTATTTCCTTCCGCTACTGACTTGAATTCTGCAAATTCAAAAGATTCTGTGTACAAATAAATGTTTCTGTAAGGCAATAGAATAGACTCGGTTTGATTGCGGTTGCAAAATAATTTATTCCACCGACACTGGTTTACATTTTGTATTTAATATTCCGAATTACGGCCAAAGCAGCAACATGTTTAAAAGTAAACCAAAAACATAGCAAGTCGGCTGTGTCATAAATACCTGAAGTATATACAGTAGTTACAACATGACTGTTATTTAAGTTTCCTTTCTTGGGCAAGCGGACCGATAAAAAGCAGAATAAGGCAATGAAACAGATGCAAAGCACCGGCTTGGATTTTTTCTAAGTGTTGCATATCAGGTTTGTACTAAATTTAAATGAATATTCATAAATTTATGTATTTTGTTTGTTTTGTTGGGTTTCAAAATAGAGATAGAAAAACAAAATCCCTATGTCTCATTAAAATTGAAAAGGTAAAAAAGGTGACTTTACAGTTTTACTGGTAAAATAATTTTGAATGTCGTAAATGAAACTTTTATTTTATATGATATTAGACTTATGTAATATGACAAAACGTCTTAATTTTATTATTATAAAGATAAAGGGTCTCAGACACTGACGTCTAATCAATTGCCCCTAACAACTGTGTGAGATGTCCCCTCGTGCTTGAGACAAAATACCAATTATTCCTGGAACAAATTGATGCTGACATTTAGTACAACGTCTGAGTTGCAGGCGCTAATATGATTGAAATTCAAATTTATATTAATGTCTGCGTAGGAAAGGCAAATCAAGGAAGATTTGTCTTCTTTGGCCTTGGCGATTAGACAGGCCCATCTCTGCACAGTAGTACATGCTATTTAATTTGAAATCAAATATTCAATGGTCTTATATTTTTGAAACGAAATTTTTGTAAATGAAGTTAAATATATACTACAACGTCCCTTCTGAATAAAATTTTAAAAACAGAATATTAAGGATAATGAAAAATGCATGCTCTTTTACATGGTGTTATATCATTTCTTCTTAAAAAAAATTCGGGCAGAGGCCTTAATCTTTATAGGTATGTAAGACTAAATCATTTTTGTAAATTTGAAGTGATTAGCCTTTGCAAAAAGTGTAGATCCAGTAATGAAATCACATAAGTGTTATGCCACTAGGATGATGCAACACCTGAAAACATTTACACTAATTGACATGAGAATCACAAACTTTGCGATGCCAGCTTCATTATGTCTCGAAAACGAATATAAAATCATAATAAAAAAGCATTACAGATCCATTTGCTGTCACTCATTCCATCAAAGTGTCCGATTGTAATAACCGCTTAATTATTGCAATTTCATTCCTAATAATATATCACCGTATAATAAATATACAGCTTCAAGAGCCACACAGTGTCTTAAAACTAATGGTAAATAGATTATGATTGATATTTGATTCAGATAAGTTTAGCTGATACAAATACACCATGACAGTATTAATGAATCAATCTTATACGCCAATGTTATTATTTTCACGTGGGCTATTTCTTAATATGACAACTTTCGCAGCTAGCAAACATTGAATTGCTATTATTTTAGAGGAAATAGACACTTATTTTAATGTTCCTTATCAAAGAATTCCCTCCAAGCCATGCAAGAAGATTGATGGACATTGTCACTAATTTAGTAACAATAGTACATTTTATAATTTAGAGATAGATGAGATAAAACATATCAGACTTATGTATGAGCGTGATAATTGATGTTTACATTGCTAAAAGGTACTTAAGGTCCACATTTCACAAATTATCAAGCAAATTCATTAAATGGTTATTTTAAGAAGACTTTCGTAAACCCCTTATAATTCAACAAAACGGCATTTGGCATTCATACCATCACCAAAATATTTCCTGATGTTATGTAAATATTCAAGTGTCTTAAAGACCTTTGCATCATCTTGCAGTGTTTGTAAGCTTATTGCGTTAAGACCATCACTCAATGTATCAGAATGTCCTTTTCAATGTCATTAGATGATAAAACCATACCTTCATTTCGTACGAATAACTAATTTGCATTAACAGTAACACAAACTGTGATTTTTTTCATTTAATCATGATAGCATATTAAACTAGGCGACCTTGTTAAACAAGACACAAACATTGCTAACCGTTCATTTTGAGACCGGTTAACCTTTTATCGAATTATTGAGTTTTCATATTTGCAACGGATGTAGGATAATTGGGAATGTTTCTTTTTTTTCATGCAGAAGTTGCTGATTCTAAATACTGAGAGTGATGTTTTAAATGGTAACCTAATTTCCTTAAACTGCACATGGAAGTTTCTGCTATATTCTCTACAACACTCCATTTAACAGTACTAAATTGGCTTTTGTAGGACGGTATATTGCGTCAATATTTATAGAAGCCTATGAATGTTTAATTATTGCTTGAAACCATTTATAATTAACCTTGTTTATGTACACTAGTTTTATCCTTACAACTAACAACAAACGAGCGCACTTTTTTGAAATTGCATGGTATTGAAATGTCACATATATTTATATTCTTTACTTACAAAATTAACAAATTTTACAGGTCCGGTTTGATTGAGCTGGTTCATGGATGGTGACGGTATTTGCAAGTTAGCAATGTCATAAGCAGATATCAACATTTCAACATGAAAATGGCGAACTTTCAAATTAAGATGTGTTCATACGGCGGTTATCATGAAACTTTCAATGCGGCACGAAAGTGCCAATCCATATAGTCCCCACATTAAAAAACGCATATGTCTAAACAGGAGAAAACAATAGGCGAAACTAAATTAAATGGACTTATTAAAAGGGGATCAAAGGTTATGAGGTGATGATTATTATACAGTATTCAAGAAGGAATACTGGGACCACCCAAGTTGAAAAAAGTCAGTAACAAGGAACTGGTATTGATTTCCTCGTTATATTATTAATATTAGAAATATTTATATTAAACAAAATTGTTTTACATGATTAATTATCAAAATTTGTATATTAAATTGGTGGTCGTTGATCTCATTAAAATAATTTATCTTATAATACGGGTAATTGCAACGGTTAGTAGGTTAAGATATGTGATTTGTATTTCAATATGAGTAGTGAATATTGCACAGTTAAATGCACAGTTGGTATACATGTACTTCATTGTATTATTGATTGAAGTTCGACAATTTCATGTTATGAATGAAAAAATGTCCGTTTAGGGGGCGTTATCTACACGAGAGACAAATTGTACGCTTTGTTAAAGATGTGGGCGGGTTATTGACATGGGTGAGAGAAACACGGAAGGGAAATTTCCGCTGTCGGGAACTTACGAGAGAGTAACAACGAAAATCAGTGAGGAATGCTGTTGAGATAAATTAGAAAATAGAATATAGCATATTATAATAACAAAATAAAGGGTTTCAGAAAAATAGGCTGCATTTATCAGATGAGACGAGTTTTCGTTCTATTTGAAAATTTGAAAATGACGAAGTCTTACATGTTTTTGTTACTCAGTGACCTCGACGTCATTTATTCGGTATAATTTAAAAGATAAATATTGTTAGATTTAAAAAGGAAAATAGTCGTGAATATTTCATTTCTACACAAATGTCGTATCTTCCGATGCAATGCAGTTAAACGTGTTTTATTCTATTTTAAAATGGCTGAAATAAATGAGAAATATGGTTGCTCTCAGTGCGAGACTGAACTTTAACATTAAATGATTTTGAGAATACATTAAGGTGTATAATCAGGTACACTTCCATTGTAAGCTGCAAAAACGTTACGCTTTGAATTGAGTGTTGGTAATTCACAGGTACTTCTTTCAGTCCAACATTTTGTAACAAACTTGCGGTATAAAATCAATTATAATAAGTAAAGGAAATCGATTATTAAAAGGAAATGTTTATTTTAAGCCTACCACGCACTGTAAATCTACCAGACACTGCTTAAAGTTATAGATTATAATGGCTTTATACAGAATATGTAAGATATTGTCAAGAATAGCAAAGTATGATATATAGCGCCAAGGGAAATTCCGTTCGTGAAAATCTATGTTTAAAAGATTATTCTATGCTCTATATCCAAAACGTATTACTTCAAGCATTTTCAAAAGGCCCTCGGCTCTGAATAAGATATTTGTTTCAGTGCGGCCTCGCAGCCAATATTCTCATATAGTAAAGATATTTTCTAGGCTTCAGGTGTCAAGCTTTAAAATTTGGAAAAATAAAGTAGATATTGTTTAAAGGCGGGATGGTAAATAAGGAAAAGGGTTGTTGACCAGACTGGGCACGTTGTTCTTTACTAAGCATTAAGGTAAATATTGCACTTTAAGGTTTCAATAGAAAAAGTTCAAATGTTGACTTCTGCTTATGCTAAAGCTTGTGGACGTTGATGGTACATTACATTAACAAATTCTGTGTAATAAAATGTCTGATTAAAGCGAGTCTGCAATATTTTCAATTTTGCTACTTTGGGAGTTCTTTAATGTTTCCATTTTATCTATTTAATTATTAAAGAAATAAAGGACATAGATCCTCTTTATATATTTATCAAATAGGATCACACCTTCACTGTCTATGCCATGTGTCGACTTTGCACTGATTTTTGTAGGACCAGTTTATCATTTCAGTTTCCATTTGAACCCGTAGTAAAATTAATTCACCTTTCGTTAAGTAACCAATGACTATGTTTCCGTCTTTTAATATTTTGTTCATCACATTACAGTACCTGTAACCATTTACGAATGCGTCTACCTTTGGCTTAGTGTATCAATTCTAAAGTTCCTCTTGTGGCTGGGGGGTTGCCTTTCCGGATTGAGGCATCCGAATTTGAGCCTTCGTATTGCCCTATGTGATCGTAGGACGCGATAGAAGGGGTTCGAAATATCAGAGTATATGCATCTCTTGGCTCCATCAGGTGATGAATTATGACCCTTAGTGTTGCCTTGGAGATTGTAATATCCGAGGTTAGCCAAATTATTTTTCTTGTTTCGGCGCCATATGACCTAAACTGTGTGAATGCACCATAAAATCAAACAAAATAAAAACAATCCTTACTAAGGTAAATAATTCCAATTTACCTCCAATACAAAACTTAGTTAACTGGTAGCGTAGGAAGTTTACAATATTCTAGATTACAAAACTTACAAACCTACTACGGTTATCTCTATACGGTAAAATAGAATATATAATAAAGAGGTATACATATATGGCGCATCCGTTCCATGAACGCAAATGTAATGTCAATAAATCAAGTTTCTTTCTTTATTATTAGTGAAGTTTAATAAGGTTTTATATCCTGATCACGGAACACAAATGTTTTATTAAGAGGCAAACATATTTCATACAAACTACTGATAATACACGTTTAAAATTAAGCTTTAAAAGATGTACTTATGGATTTGTTATGTTGTTTTTATTTACATGTGATAATGCTTACCCTATTTGTTAAAGTGTTTTTAAACCCATTGCATTATGATGCAGCGTTATTAAGTTTTAGCTTTATATGATAATCCTTCAATGTATGACAGATTCCGTTTCAATGTCATTAAATGGCAGTAGCCTTACTGTCTATCCATACGGACATGTTATTTGTAAACATATTGACACAGTGGCCTCGTAAAACTATAAAGTTTATCTTCATGATGAAATATTTAATAAGGATAGAAATATCGATGGAAACTTGTCAAATCATATGTATTAATTTCCAATAATTTATTTTTAGATCGATTAACCTTTCGTCGATTTTTTTACTTGTTATTATATATCCTAACATATGTTTTGGCATGTTTTCTTTATAATTATGAATGCTTCCAAATACAGAAACTGAGGCTGCACGCTTGTGGTTTTGACATTTTAATGGCGATGTGATGTTGTCGCTGAGTCGACAATACATAACAGGAAAAACGAGTATTTATTTTTTTAATGGTGAACACGTAAAACATTGATCTCTTGATATTATTTATATAGAATTAATAAATATATTTATGAAGATTTAAATTTATGATTAATCGTTTATTTAAGATAACAAACCAAAGGAAATTAAACCATTAGGCCTCCGTTTAAAAGATGATTTAGATAAACTTGAAATTAATCCAGACAGTATCCTTCCAAATGACGTTGAAGATGTTCCACCTTGGACTTATAATTCCCCGAAAATAAATATTAACCTTTCAAATATAAAAAAAGTCATCAAATTCACCTGAAAATTTCAAAGAGAAGTTTCTAGCAATTAAAGAAGAACCTGAAGAGTTTATACATATTTATACGGACGGTTCAAAAGAAGGTTGCAAAGCAGGTGCGGCTGTGTTTGAAAATAATTTTATATCTTGTATGAGGCTACCAGATAGTGCATCAATTTTTACTGCTGAAGCAAAAGCTGTAGATTTAGCATTGTCATACATAGGACAACATACCCATGATAAATTTGTGATATTTTCTGACTCGCTTTCTGTTTTTATATCCATTAAAAATATATAATCTGACAATAACATGATCAGGAAACTTCTTTTACGATTTCATGATATACTTAAAACAAAATCTGTTAAATTATATTGGACCCCAAGTCATGTAGGTAGACGAGAAAATTGCAAAGTAGATGCTTTAGCTAAACAATCATTATATTTTCAAAAAACTGACTTATTGTTACCTGCTTGTGATTTTAGACCAGCTATAAATAAACTCGTATCATCTGAATGGGAAGCAAATTGGGAAAATGCCGTTTTTAATAAAATTCACGATATAAACCCATCTCTTGATGTGTCACCATCTCTATCTCTGTCAAACCGCCATGATGAATCAGTTCTTCTTCGATGCCGAATTGGACACACTAAAATTACCCACTCTATATCTCCTCACGAATGGCAATGCCCCTTTCTGTGTAGCTTGTAATGGACATTTTACTGTTAAGCATTTTATTCTTGATTGTCATGATTTTTCAAAGGCCAGTAATAAATTTTATTGTGTAAATTCACTCAATGAACTCTTTAATACAATTCCATCAAAAAACAAACATCATTGATTATTTGAAAGAGATAAACATGTATTCTAGGATCTAATTGGCTCATTTTTATTGTCATTTACAAAGTTTTACATAAAATTTTCAGCCTATTATAGCTTTCGGCACGATATCGCCATTTATGTTTTGACGTGCCGTAAAATTCCAAACGAAAAACTTAGTTAATTGGTAGCGTAGGAAGTTTACAATATTCTAGATTACAAAACTTACAAACCTACTACGGTTATCTCTATACGGTAAAATAGAATATATAATAAAGAGGTATACATATATGGCGCATCCGTTCCATGAACGCAAATGTAATGTCAATAAATCAAGTTTCTTTCTTTATTATTAGTGAAGTTTAATAAGGTTTTATATCCTGATCACGGAACGCAAATGCAAACATATTTCATTTGTTTACAAACTACTGATACTAACGTTTAAAATTAAGCTTTAAAAGCTGTAGTTATGGATTTGTTATGTTGTTTTTATTTACATGTGATAATGCTTACCACATTTGTGAAAGTGTTTCGAATTCCATTGCATTATGATGCAGCGTTATTAAGTTTTAGCTTGTTATGATAATCCTTCAATGTATGACAGATTTCGTTTCAATGTCATTAAATGGCAGTAGCTATACTGTCTATTCATACGGACATGTTATTTGTAAACATATTGACACAGTGGCCTCGTAACACTATAAAGTTTATCTTCATAATGAAATACTTAATAAGGATAGAAATATCCAATAATTTATTTTTAGATCGATTAACCTTTCATCGATTTTTTTACTTGTTATTATATATCCTAAAATATGTTTTGGCATGGTTTTCTTTATAATTATGGATGCTTCCAAATACTGCAATTGAGGCTGCACGCGCTTAACAGATTTCTTTTTGAAATGCACATGTTAGTGTCTACTATATTCTCTAAAGCACGGCATTAATCATTTGTTAATTAGCTTTTGTACTACGTTATATAGAATCAATAATAATGGTTTTATGAATGTTTTATGATTGATGACAACCATTTATAATCAATCTTATATAGTTTTACGGCACCATGAACACCTAGCAAGGAACGCTCTGTTTTGTGATTGCTCAGTATTAATATCTTATTAATAACTTACCTAATTAATCTAATCTGCCTTACGAATCAAATATCATACATCATAATACACAAAAAATAGACGGCGTCGGCATAAAGGTAAATTAATACAATTACAAAGTAATACAATTCCATCAAAAAACATCATTGATTATACGTTGGAAAGAGATAAACTTCGAGTTCTAGATCTAAACTGGTGTCCTCCATTTTTATTAGTCATTTACAATAGACTCTTACATAAATCGATTTTTAAGCCCTATAGATATAGCATTCGCACCGATTATCGCCATTTATGTTTTGACGTTGCCGTAAAAATACCAACACAAACAAAAACTTGTATGCAAGGTCTTAATCAATCACAATTCTAATACATACTGTACTTTGATTACAAGCGATTTCAATGACTCATTTTGAAGTTTTCATCTACTTCTATCTTTAGTACTACATGCGAGGTTTTGAGATTAATTTATCTGTCTATCGCGTTCCATGTAAATGTTTAAAATAAGAAATATTAATATCTCTAAGCACAAAACCATCATTTTTTGATATCCAAGAAGCTTACTTTTTCAACACATCGCACTTGTAACTGGTGTAAATTCTAACATACTTCATTCAACAATAGTGGTTAACCCTCTGATTTCAAAATGTCTCGAACAAATGTTCCAGGGTTCAAAGAATAAAAGTACTGCGGAACAACAGATAAACATATATAAAACCTCCAACTCTATGATAATAAAACGTTCACATATGAATCAATAAACAAGACAGGCGTTTAAAACAATAAGTATCGTTCTAGTCACTCAAGAGTAAAGAGATTCTCCAGTTTGATACGCCCACACCGTCCGTGCTATTGAAACTGTGTCATCTTAGTACAAGTAAAGAACTCAAATCGGTTATAAAAAAAGTTTACCACGCACCTCTAGAAATTCTTACTAGACCTTGCTGCACAACATTCAAAGAATACGATAATAATGACCTTCTTTGGCAAGCTATCAAAATCCATTGCTAGAACAAAAGACATAGTACACATTTTGAGAAAAGACCCGCCAACTCTTCTTATCGCTAAGACTCACTACTTAAGGTATGAGAGTTTCCTATGCAGCGAAATTTTCCAAAATTACTTCGCAGTTGATCTTTACATGGCTAATCCTATTTCTTTGAACTGCACAATATTCTCTACAACGCCATTATAACTCCCATCTACCAAATTGGCTTTTTCGTCCCATGAATGGTATATTGCGTCAATAATCTGGTAGAAAGCGCTTATGAACTGTGAGTTAATTGGATTGTAATAACCATTTATAATTGAGCCTGGTTAATGCACACTATTTACCCTCACACAATAAACACTAATTAAATTTGCAAAAGAGCCGCTCGTTGTATTCGTGACAATTGCTCCGGTATTTACAAAAGCACGGAATCGTTACTATTCTTAACTTACAACAATTGACAATGTTACCAGGCTCGGCTCATTTGGCACTCATGATGGTACTTCTGCAAGTCTATCCTATACTATACAACCGGCTTAATGCAGAATTTCAACATTTAAACACGAAAAACAGTGCACATTTGGCGAATTCAGAACAACTCGTAGATAGAATTCCATCTGGGCCGCGCGTCATCATAGAATCTTCAATGCGAAACGTATGTCCGCGTTCTATAGTTGCCAAAGAAAAGCTAAATAGCAGATGGAATCTTTTGATAGGGGATATCGATGTCTGCATATCACAGACAAGACATCGTAAAATACAAATGTTCTACCCTACTAATGGCATTACTACCAGTATCAAATAGGGAATTTCTGGAACTTCCCAAGTTGGAAAGAAGCGTCAAAATAACTGAAGAATTAAAAATACACACATATTCATCAAACACCAAATAATAAAAAATTATCTCTTGCCATCACTCCCTGCAGGCGCGCACTCTCATGCATAAAAGACGAACGATTCGACTCTCGCATCCTCAGAATAAACTTACAAAAATGTATCATTTTCCCAAGATACTTATACACATCTCCTAACAAGTGACAACATGTGTATACTAAGAACCTTGCGAAAATTTCGTGTTGGTCTTACACTTAAAGTGTGTATTGCTTTTCTTGTTATATTCATTTTGAATAAAAACTCTAAAACTTGACATCAAAATTTTCACCACCAAAAAAATTCGATTTATACGAATACATAAGATACATTGTAACGGTCATAGGTTAACATTTTATTTAATTGTATTTCAATATCGTGCCTGATATTACAGTAAATGCAAATATGATAGTAATAGAACAACGACTCATACATACTCAACTGTCCTATTAAAATGTAGTTCGACATTTCATTGCCAGGTAACTGAAAAAAACGTGTCCGTTTCGCGTGGCCGTCTTAACCTTACGAGCTGGCAATAATTGCACGCCCTTGTTAAAGGAAATTTCCGTCGTGTAGAATCTTACGTAGGAGCGTTTTTTTTCCGCGCGAACAAATAAAAACTCCGGCCGCAGGAAGCTGTATAATTAAGATGGCAAAACTACGAGCAGCTATTTTAACTTTTAAATCCAAAATAAAAGATTTCAGATAAATATGCTGTATTTATCAGATGCGAAGAGTTTTCATTCTGTTCGAAATTTTGAAAATAACTTGTTTTTGTTACTCCACTTGACCTCGACGTCATTTTCGGCACGGGAGAATTTATTAGCCTGCTCTTTTTTTAAACACTGTAAACCCTGAAAGTTGTTTGTATATGAGCGGACTGTAGTTACAAGTTATTACGTTTTCTCTATGCAATGGTAATAAGTCAGGTTTACATCAACGCAAAATCATACCTAGGTATGTTTATATCGTTACAATTAATGGCGTAAATGTAGCCGTTTTCTTCAAATGCAAATTCTGGGACAAAATTTAAGTAAAAAAATCGAACTGCAGTTTAAAGCAGCTATCTGAATTGAATTGGCTGCAAATGCCAAGCGACATGCTTAACGTTCACTTTCTATCATTATATTAACCATCAAAGCGAATTTATTTACTATATGATGTACAGTCAATAAGTGTATGAACAAATAATTTTTACTCGCTGCGCTATAAGTGATTTTAAATTTAGTAAACTTGTTACTTTATTTGCTCTTTCAAAACGGCTTTTCGACAGTCATGATTGTGAAAAATATGTAAGTTTCATGAAGCAATACCACTTACTAATATTGCACCCGTGGACGTCAAATCACGCAGGTTAAATTTGGCCCTATATACGTATATATATAAATCTTGTAGGTACATTTTTGAATTTGTGTAAAGTATCTTCATATTCTACGTAAAACGTGTTTTATTCTATTTCAGACTGGCTGAAATAAATGAGAAATATATGTGCTCTCAATTAAAGAAATCTGAGAACACATGGACGTGCACTTTCAGGTACACTTCCATTTGTATGCTGCAGAACAATTTATGCTTTGAATGCCAGTGGTACTAAGCCACAGGTACTTCTTTCAGTCCAACTTTTTTAAAAATCTTGCGGTACAAAATCCATCGTATTAAGTAAAGGAAATGCAATCGGTTATAAAAAAAGAAATGTTTATTTTAAGTCTACCATGCACTGTAAATCTACCAGGCACTGATTAAAGTTATAAATTATAATGGTTTTATACAGACTATGTAAGACATGTTCAAGAATGTATGATACATAGCGCCAAGGGAAATTCCGTTCGTGAAACTCTATGTTTAATAGATTATTCTATGCTCTATTTCCGAAACGTATTGCTTTAAGCCTTTTTAAAAGTCCCTCGGCTCTAAATAAGATGTTGTTTGTTACAGTACGGCCTCGCAGCTAATATTTTTATATAGTTAAGATATTTTCTAGGCTTCAGGTGTCAAGCTTTAGAATTAAGAAAATTAAAGTAGAAATGTTTTACAGGCGGGATGATAAATACGGAAAAATGTTGTTGACCAGATAGATCACATTATTCTTTTGGTTTATCACTTCACATTACAGTACATGTAACCATTTACGAATGCGTCTGTTTTGCTTAGTTGTTCATTTCTAAGGTTCCTCTAGTGGCTGAGGGGTTTCATTTACGGATTAAGGCATCATAATTGTAGTCACCGTATTACCCTACGTGATCGTAAGACGCGACAAAATGGGTTCGAATTATTGCATCTCTAAGCTCCAGCAGGTGAAGTGGTCATGATCCCTTGTGTTGCTTTGAAGATTGTAACATCCGAGGATAGCCAAAATCATCTTTCCTGTTTCGGTGGCATATGACCTAAACTGTATTAGTGCGCCGTAAAACCAAACAAAACAAACAAGCAATCATTTCTCAAGTATAACTTTCCATTTTACCTCCAATAAAAACCAATATAACAGGTGTAGGAATAATAGCGTAGGAAATTGATAATATTTTATATTACAAAAGTTACAAACATACTGCGGTTGTCTCGATACGATACAATAGAATATATTTAAAGATGTATACAAAATAAACAGCTCATATCTTCCGAGAACGCAAAAATGTAATGTCAATAAATTAAGTTCGCTGTTTAAATCCATACTGTCATTTTCTTCATATCGTTATCACGTTAACGGAACTCAAATGTTTTATTAAGAGTCAGACATATTCTGTTTGTATAATAACTGATAATACGCATTTAAAGTTATACATAAAAAAGCATTACAAATATACAACATATATGGGTTTGTTGTTTTGTTCCTATTTACATGTGATAGTGCTTTTCATATTTGATAAAGTGTCTTTAATCCCGTTGCATTAGGATGCGGCGTTTTTAAGTTTAGTGTATTATGTTAATTCTTCAATGTATGACAGATTCCGTTTCAATGTCATTGAATGACAGTAGCCATACCTTCTATTCATACGAATAAGTAATTTGTATAAATACTGACACAGTGACCTCGTAAAATTCTAAACTTAATCATGATGAAATACTTCATTACGATAAAACATCGATGGAAATCCATGAAAACTTATCAAATCACATGCATTCATTTCCAATCATTCATTTTAAACCGATTAACCTTTCATCGATTTTGCACTTGTTATTATCTATTCTAAAAGATATTTTAGCATGTCTAACTTTATAAATATGGAAGCTGGTGTTTCCAAATAATGACATAGATGCTGCACGCGCTAACCTAATTTCTTTTGAATTGCACATGTAAGTTTCTGCAATATTCTCTAAAGCATGCCATTAATCATTTGTTAATTAGCTTTTGTACTACGGCATATAGAATCAATAATTATGGTTTTATGAATGTTTTATGTTTGACGACAACCATTTATAATCAACTACAATCAACCTTACGTAGTTTTACGGGCTCCATTAACACTAAACAAGGAACGCTCTGGGGTTTTTTCGATTGCTTGGTATTAAAATCTAAAGTGCTCGGTATTAAAATCTAATTAATAACTTATTTAATTAATCTAATCTTCCTTACGACACAAAAGGCGACATGCACTTCTTTTTTACCTGGCACTTTGTATGTTTCCAGAGAGAGAAGCCCATTCGGTTTGATTAATTTACATTCGAAGAGTTTTTTTTAAAAATTAAAAGTTACAAAAAATTTTATTTGGTTTTTGTAATTTTTTGTTTTTTACTTAATTATCAGTTTTGAAAAAAGTAATGCATGCCACCGTATTAAAAAATACAGATACTTTTTTAATTTTCATTTTATTTTTTATCAATAAAAAATTTTTTTTCCAAAATGCTTTCATTTTCCCAAGAAATACAAATTTACCGTAATAATATGCGAAAAGTTTTTGAAATTGGGTTTACACTTTAAAGAATGATTCAATTTTTGTTTTTATTTAAGTTAAAAATTTTCCAATACGCTGAAAAAAAAAAATGAGAAAATGTTTTTTTAAATAAAAAGATCATAAAAATTTTTAAGATAATTTTTTTTTTGAAGCCCAAAGAAATTTTCAATGTGGCAGTTTTTTCGATCTTTTTTCATTCTTTACAGCAGTAACTAATTCAAGCTACACCGCTGTTTATCATCGGCTTTCTGAATGAGAATCAATATAGAAATGCTCGATCCACGAAGAGTTTCTTTCATTCAAAGCATATGGTATTCAAGAATTCGACTTCTTTATTACGTTTTTATTTTTACACTTTTAGAATTTTACTAACCTCTCGAAAGCAATACTGTTTTTCGTTTTTTTAGCTTGTTAAATCAAACGTCAAAGAAAACGTGAGTTGTCTTGAACAAAATGTTAAATTGTTTAGGTCTTGCCGGTAAAGTATTCACGTTAAAATGACTTGAAGGAGAATCAGAATAAAAGCAATAATTCTTGCACTATATTATATACAGTATCATGTGTATGTAATAACATATCTCACGTAAATAGTTTTAAATGTTTAAAGTATTTTAACAGATCACCCTACTTAACATGTAAAATAGACATATCTAGAAACCCTTAAGAAAATCCAAAAACGGCAAAATAGAAAATATTGCAAGCACAGACACAAGGGGAGTGGAACTCAAAACGCCTTAAATAAAAATAAATTGTATATTTGTCAATCCCAGCACATAAACCTATCACATAAACTTAATACGATATAAGCTGTTTTGAAAAAAATATCTCAACGTCTATAGACAATTGTATTATTATAGACGTTGAAATATGATTTTTTTATTACTTTTTAGACGATTTGTTGTAGTGGAATTCCTTGTAGTATGTAATAATACAAATTTTCTTGTGTGAACAACATCAAACAGGCTGAATGTTCTTTCAAAATTCCATTACGTTAGCTTTTTAGAAAAAGTTATCATTTCATTTATAACTAAATGGCTTCCCAAATTTTAAAATGGTTTTGACATTTCAACGGCGATGTGATGTTGTTGCTGAGTCGATTTTTAAACAAACATTATTTTGCAGAAAAAAAACGTTTTTAATTGTGGTTGTTATTTCTTTTGTAATGGTAAACGCGTAAAATAATAATCTATTGCTAAAACTGATGCATTATTTATATAAATTAATAACTCATCTTTATTTCAAAGCCTTTTTTATTGTTTTAGTACGAAAACCATTTTTGCACTAGTTATTAAACTTGACTTCAGTGATATACTGTTTTTTAACTTTTTTATCAATTCTTATAGGCTATGTTGCTGGTTCCAACTTATTAATTTTGTAGGCTTCGAAAATTGGTTCTTACTCAATCACAATTCTAAAAAAAAATCTGGAAACAAAGTGATCCCTCGGAAGCATTAATCACAACAAAATTACAAGAGAATTGCAGACTCGGTTTGATTGAGTCTGTACATGAGGGATAACACATGTCATTATTGTAAGCAAAATAATGGCAAAGCATCTGTAATTAAAATGTTCAATAGCGAGTTCCAGGGTCAAGGCACATGAATATTACAATATAAAAACTCAAACTTATAACATAGAAGTACGCATAAATTCATAAACAAGATAGTATAAAACAATGAGAGGAACTAGGAAAACAGAAAATAAAAAGTTCTACAGTTGATAAGCCGCACATGTGGTATAAACTCCGTTTTTACAAGTCACGCACTTCTTGAATTTATAGATCATAATGACCGTAAACAAAATATGAAAGACATAGTTAAGAATAGCTAAGTATGACATATAGCACCAAGAGTACTTTCGTTCTTGAAAATGTTTCACAGATTATCTTTCACGCTTCTGAGATATAACTCTATTTAAAACGTATTATTTTAAGTATAATTCTTAAATGTCCCTTGACCTTACGGTGTCATGTATGGCTTACAATGTGGCCTTGCAGCTTATATTCTCATATAGAAAAAATACCAGTTGATAAACATTTCTATATTCAATACATTTGTTTAGCTCTAGAATGTGGAAAATTAAAATTATTATTTCTTTCTCTTCAAACATTACTTTAGTAATGCAAGTGAGGAGAGTGGTTCTTAATAACACTTTAGTTTCAATTAAACACCGATGCTAGGCGAACGTATACGGTACATTGCATTTTCAACTGCCATCCATGAAAAAAAAACGATTCTGCAACATTTTTAATTTTTGTCACTTTGGAAGTTTTTACTAGATTTCCATTTTATCTATCAAAAATAAAGCACATACATTTAAATTATTATTACATGTATATGTCACACTTTTGTAAATGGCTATGTCAATATATCCTTTTCCTACTTGCGGTATACTAGTATGTTTATTTAATTGCATCACGCCTACACGTACTGTCACTGCCATGTGACAACTTTGCACTGATCAGTATATAAAGAACCAGTGAATTTCATGAGATAAACAGTAGAGAAATCTATAGACCTCATTACGTTTACGAGGATCCCCCATCTTTAAATATATTGTTCGATCATCAGATGATACTACCATGTGTGTATGTCGCTAAATGCGTCTATGTTTTGCTTTATGGTTTATTAAGTAAAACCTTCCAAATTACCTCAAATGAAAAATACTCTATAACTGGAGTAGGACGAGTGGCGCAGAAAGTTAACAATATTTCAAAATTACACCACCACAAAAATGCTTACTGCATTCAGTTGTCACAGTCTGTCTGGATATGATGATATGAAATCTATTTATAGATGTATACATGTACGCACGACGCATCTTTTCCAAGAACGCAAAATATAATGTCAATAAATCAAGTCGTTAATAATCTCATTTTCTTCATCTTTGATGAAGTTTATTACGGTTTAATATCTTCATTGATCTTGATCACATCTCAGGACACTACTGGTATTCAGGTACTTATTTTTTGCTGGAACAAAGTGTCGATTACATATAAAATGTTAATTATTATAACAAATAGGTACGTGTTTAAAAAGTCCCAAGTAATTCATTTGCCATGAATATGTATATCACCCGCTAGAAAGGAACATATCATTTTGTGTTCTTTTGTGTTTTTAGTTTTTGATCACATTACCATAGATCAAGTACCAAATTTAATTTTACTAAGCGTTTAAAATGACACAAAGATGTTGGCATTTTCATTCTGCATTCATAATGAGGCCTCAGATGTTTTCGTCTTCATCCGGATGATTTAATTAGTTTATGATTTGTGTTTTTATCAGTAAATAATCTTAATTTACGTATGTGGAGTTGTCATACAAAAACATATTGTGTTTTTTTTAATTGGCATAGCCCTCGGTGACAATAACATAACATGAATGCAAGAATGATTGAATATTTCCATAAGAGACAAATGCTGGTCCTATTGGTTGCCTCTCATTACATCAAATGTCAGATTTTATTGGAAAGTATTAAAGTGCAATTAATAATATCAATATATTACAAATAATTGATGAACAAACTTTTTATTTGAGTATGAAACCATTATCAAATTCACGCTAAACATAAAGGTTTCCGTAATAACCCGTATCCATAATATAAGGACTCCTTTTTGTATGATTAAACTTTATGCATTGTTTTAATGTGTCAAGTAGTTACATCCTCTTTTAAAGTTTTGCATTTAATTAATATCCCTCTTCTAATAAAGCATGATATACATTTATCTGAATCCATATAAGTTTCCGCTATGATTAAAATGCGCTCGTCATACATTGATATCTTCATTAGCTCTAGTACTATATTGTGTCAATCAATCACGGTAGCTTGTTAATGTTTTATTATTTGTGGCAAGCATTTATGATTAACCTAACATAAAAGTACTAGTTTTACCGAAACCATTTTCATTAACATCTGTATTATAAAGAAACGCAATATTTTCTAATTGCCTGATATTCAAATCGTCACGTAAACTAAATCTCGCCTAAAATGATAAGTAAGCATAGAGGTTACGTGCTTTATACAGAGCAGTATACAATTTTCAAACATGCAGTGTCGATTTCTTACGAAATAAATTCTTTATTCTGAGATACAAATACAACATACTTTCCACTAATTTACCTCAAGACTGTGCGAAATGTAAAGTTGTAATTTTTTACACTGAAATAGTTATTGATTTTTATGTTCCTTACATACATGTTCTCAGAATTATAAGTAAAGCATTAGACATAAAGAAAGGATTTAAACATTCTTATAAATCTCTTAAACTGTTCAATTGTTCATAGCTGTTCTTTGTTTCAATAGCAGAGAAAAATACCGAAGACTCAATTACACAGTATGTAATTGACGATAAAATATTTCTTTCTGCTACTAACTTCTATTCTGCAAATTCAAAAAATTCTGTGAACAAATAAATGTTTCTGAAAAACAATATAATAGAATAGAAAATGAAAATCGGTTTGAGTGCGGTTGTAAGCAAAGTATAAGACATAAAAAAAGAATTAAACATTCTTATTAAACTCTTAAACCATTCAATTATGCATAGCTGTTCTTTGTTTCAATAGCAGTGGAAAATACCGAAGACTCAATTACACAGTAAGTGACGATAAAATATGTCCTTCCGCTACTGACTTGAATTCTGCAAATCAAAACATTCTGTGTACAGATTTAAGTATCTGAAAGGCAATACAACAGAATAAAAAATGAAACTCGGTTTGAGTGCGATTGCAAAATAACTTATTCCACTGGCACTGTTTTCAATTTTGTATTTAATATTCCGAATTACGGTTTAAAAGATAATCACAAAGCAGCAAAACATTTAAAAGTAAACCAAAAACATAGCAAGTTGGCTGTGTCATAAATACATGAAGTATATACAGTAGTTGCAACATGAATGATATTAAAGTTAGATTTTATCATTTTCCTTTCTTGGGTAAGCGGACCCATAAAAAACTAAATAAGGCAATGAAAACAGAAACAAAGCACCGACTTGGATTTTTTTGTGTTGAATGTCCGGTTTGTATTCAATTTAAATGAATATTCATAACTTGTATTTTGTTTGTTTTGTTGGGTTTCAAAATAGAGATAGAAAAACAAAATCCCTAAGTCTCATTAACATTGAAAAGGTCATAAGGTGACTTTACAGTTTTACTGGTAAAAGAATTTTGAATGCCGTAAATAAAACTTTTATTTTATATGATATTAGACTTCGGACGTTTTAATTTTATTATTTATAAAGATAAAGGTTTCAGTGGCTTAAATGGTATTGATACTGACGTCTAATCAATGGCCCCTAACCGCTACATGTGAGTTGTCCTCTCGTGCTTGAGACAAAAAGACCAATTATTCCTCGGACAAATTGATCCTGACATTGAGTACAACGTCTCAGTCGCAGGCACTCGTTATTATGATTGAAATTCAAATTTATATTAATGTCTGCGTAGAAAGGGCAAATCTTAACCGAAAGGACGACTGTGTCTTCTTTTGCCTTGGCGATTATACAGGCCCATATCTGCACAGTAGTACATGCTTTTTTTTAATCAAATATTCAATGGTCTTATATTTTTGAAACGATTTTTTTCTGTATATGAAGTTAAATATATACTACAACGTGCCTTCTGAATAAAATTTTAATAACAGAATATTAAGGATAATGTAATATGAATGCTCTTTTACATGGTTTTATATAATTTCTTCTTTAAAAAAAATTGGGCAGAGGCCTTAGTCTTTATAGGTATGTAGGACTAAACCTTTTTGTAAATTTGAAGTGATATCATGCCTTTGCAAAATGTGTAGATCCAGTAAGAAACCATATAAGTGTTATGACACTTGGATGAAGTACGGGGTGACTTTAGCACCACCTTAACAACATTTACACTAATTGACATGAGAATCTCAAGCTTTGCGATATCAACTTCATTATGTCTCAAAAAAGAATATATAATAATAATAAAAAGAGTATTACAGATCCATTTGCTGTCACTTATTCCATTAAAGTGTCAGACCGTATTAACCGCTTAATAATTGCAATTTCATTCTCAATAATATATCACCGTACAATATAAAGCTTCAATTGACATACCGTGTCTTAAAACTCAGTGTAATAGATTGCGATTGATATTTGATTCAGATCAGTTAAGCTGATACAAATACTCTATGACAATATTAATGATTCTATCTTATACGCCAATGTTATAATTTCCACGTGGGCTATTTCTTAATATGACAACTTTCGCAGCTAGCAAACATTGAATTGCTATTATTTTAGAGGAAACAGACACTTATTTTAATGTTCCTTATCAAAGAATAGCCCTTATAGCCATGCGAGAAGATTGATGGACATTGTCATTAATTTAGCAACAATAGTGCATTTCATATTTTAGAGATAGATGAGATAAAACATATCAGACTTATGTCTGAAAGTGATTATTGATGTTTGTATTGCGAAAAAGTACTTAAGGTCCTGATACCATTAACTGTAAAGCAAATTCATCAAATGGTAATTTAAAGAAGACTTAAAACGTAAACGTCTTATAAGTCAACAAAACGGCGCACTAGGCATTCATGAAATCACTAACATATATTCTAATGTTATGTAAATATTCAAGTGTCTTAAAGACCGTCGATTATCTTACATTGTTTGTAAGTTAATTGTGTTGTAACCATTACTCATTGTATCAGAATTTCCTTAATGATAAAACCATAGCCTCATTTCGTAAGAATAACTAATTTGCATTAATACTGACACATACTGTGAAAAATTTTCATTTAATCATGATAAAATATTAAACTAGGCGAACTTGTTAAATCAGACACAGACATTTGCAACCGTTCTTTTTTAGACCTGTTAACCTTTTATCGAATTATTGAGTTATCATATTGGTAACGGATGTAGGTTAATTAGGCATATTTCTCTTTTTGTCATGCAGAAGTTGCTGATTCAAAATACTTAGAGTGATGTTTTACATGGTAACCTAATTTCTTTGAACTGCACAATATTCTCTACAACACGCCATTAATCATTACTAAATTGGCTTTTGTATCACGGTATATTGCGTCAATAATTATAGAAGCTTATGAATGTTTAATAATTGAGTGAAACCATTTATAATTAACTTTGTTTATCCACACTAGTTTTACCCTTACAATTACCACTAATTTATGTATTACAAACGAGCGAACTTTTTGAAAGTGCATGGTATTGATATGTCAAATATATTTTATATTCTTTACTTACAAAATTGACAATGTGACAGGCCCGGGTTGATTGACCCGGTTCATGGACGGTGACGGTATTTGCAAGTTAGCACTGGCATAAGCAGAATTCAACATTTCAACATGAAAGTGGTGAAACTTTGATGTGTTACTATGAAACTTTTAATGCAGCACGAAAGTGCCAATCCATATATGTCCTTACATTAAAAAAACGCATATGTCTAAAAATTAGAATACAATAGGTGAAACTAAATTAAATGAAAAGAGGATCAGAGGTTATGAGGTTATGATTATTATACAGTATTCAAGTAGGAATACTGGAACCACCCACGTTGAAAAGGTCAGAAATAAGGAACTAAATTGGTGGGCGTTGATCTTTAAAGAACTCTTTCATTAAAATAATTCATCTTATAATACGGTAATTGTAACTGTAAGTAGGTTAAGATATATGATTTGTAATGAAATGCACAGTTGGTAATAGACGCTGAAATACTCATTGTATTATTGATTGTAGTTCGACATGTTCATGTCATGATAGAAAAGAGATAGTTTATGAGGGAGGGGCGTTTCTATACTATAGGCAAATTCTACGCTTTGTCAAAAAATGTGAGCGGATAATTAACATGAGTGAGAAAAGCGGAAGGGAAATTTCCGTAAAGAGGAATTTTATTGGACAATGAAAATCATTGCGGAATGCTGTTGAAAATAGAATATAAAATAGAATATAACATTGAACGGTTATTAAAATAACAAAATAAAAGGTTTCAGAAAATAGGCTGTATTTATCAGATGAGAAGAGTTTTCGTTCTGTTTGAAAATTTGAAAATGTCTTACATGTTTTTGTTACTCAGCGTGACTTCGACGTCATATTCGGTATAATTTTCAAGATACATATATTGTTCAACTAAAAAAAAAGAAAATAATCGTGATCGAGTATTTTATTCCTACTGTAATGTCTATCTTCCTATGCTATGCAATAAAACGTGTTTTATTTTATTTCAGAATGGCTGAAATAAATGAAAATATATATGCTCTCAGTGCGAGAATGAGCTTAAATATTAAACAGTTTTGAGAATACATTTAGGTACACTTCAATTTGTATGCTGCAAAAACGTTACACTGGTAAGTCACAGGTAATCGTTCAGTCAATCTCGCGGTATAAACTCTATCTAATAAGTAAAGGAAATGGAATCGGTTATTAAAAAGAAATGTTTATTTTAAGTCTACCTAACACTGTAAATCTACCAGGCACTGCTTAAAGTTATAGATTATAATGGCGTTAACCAGAATATGTAAGACATTTTCAAGAATAGCAAAGTATGATATATGGCGCCAAGGGAAATTCCGTTCGTGAAACACTATGTTTAATATATTATTATATGCTCTATATCCAAAACGTATTGCTTTAAGCCTTTTCAAAAGTCCCTAGGCTCTGAATAAGATGTTTGTTATAGTACGGCCTCGCAGCCAATATTCTCATATATTTAAGATATTGTCTAGGCTTCCGGTGTCAAGCTTTAGATATTGGAAAATTAAAGTAAATACTTTTTTACAGTTTGGATGGTAAATAATGAAAAGGTTGTTGACCAAGCAGGACACATTATCATTTAATTAACATTGCACTTTTGGTTTAAATAAAAAACATTTTCAATTTTGCCACATTGTGAGTTCTCGTGTTTACTAAATTTCCTGTTTCGGCGCCATATGACCTAAACTGTGTATGTGCCATAAAACCAAACAAAACAAACAATCCTTCCTAAGGTAAAACTTTTCAACTTACCTCCAATAAAAACTTATTTAACTGGTTTAAAAAGAATAGCGTAGGAAGATGACAATATTCTAAATTGGAAAACTTACATACTGCGGTTATCTCTATACGATAAAATAGAATATATATAAAGATGTATACATATACGGCGAATCTTTTCAAAGAACGCAAGTGTAATGTCAATAAATCAAGTTTCTTTCTTTATTATTAGTGAAGTTTAGTACGATTTTATATCCTGAACACGGAACACAAATGTTTTATTAAGAGGCAAACATATTACATTTGTTTACAAACTGATAATACACGTTTAAAATTATACTTTAAAAAAATTTACAAATGGATTTGTTGTTTTGTTTTTATTTACATGTGATTATGCTTACCATATTTGATAAAGTGTTTTTAAACCCGTTGTCTTATGATGCAGCGTTATTGAGTTTATTTTGTTATGATAATCCTTTCAACAGTGCATGACAGATTCCGTTTCAGTGTCATTAAATGGCAATAGACATACTTTCTATTCATACAGACATGTTATTTGTATAAATATTGACACAGTGACCTTGTAAAATTATAAACTTTAGCTTCATGAAATACTTCATTAGGATAAAACATCGATGGAAATCGATAAAAAAAACTTGTCAAATCATATGCATTCATTTCCAATCATTCATTTTTAGACCGATTAACCTCATAAAATTTTTACTTGTCATTATCTATCCTAAAATATGGCATGTTTGTCTTTATAAATATGGAAGCTGATGCTTCCAAATAATAATATAGATGCTGCACGCGTTAAACGGATTTCTTTTGAACTGCACATGTAAGTTTGTATTATATTCTCTAAAGCACGCCATTAATCATTTATTAATTAGCTTTTATACTACCGTATATAGAATCAATAAAAATGGCTTTATGAATGTTTTATGACTTACGACAATCATTTATAATCAACCTTACATAGTTTTACGGGCACCATTAACACATGACAAGGAACAGTCTGTTTTTGCGAGTGCTTGGTATTAAAATCTAATTACTAACTTAACTAATTATTTTAATATTCTTTACGAAACAAATGAGAAACATCATAATACAAAAATAAAAATCAGACGTCGCCATAAAGTCGACACGACATGCACTTATTTCATTGCACTTCTCGTATGTTTCATCGAGTGTCATCTTTTTTTGCCACTATGTCATAAAAAATGTTATATATAGCGTTTGGATGTGACACTGTTTATTATTTGCGTTCCAAGATACAAATGCATATTTCACGTGAGAACGTTACAAAAATATACGAAATGTTACTTTAGTACGGTTCTCTTACAGTTAAAATGGTATCGTCTCTTCCTTACATGCATCATGTATTAGAAAGATTGATGCATTTTACCTTTATACCACCATTTAAAAATAATACGAGATACTTTTCGATTTGGTTCTGATTATTTATTACGACAAGATCCTTATACACATTCTAAAAAATGACAACGATATCAATGATGTTGCCTTACACTTGAGTGGTCTGATGCCAGATGGGACTAACCCTTATACTTTCGATTTTCAGAAAATTGCCACTGAAGGTTTCCAAATCCCCCAACAAAATATATTTCAGGGAGACAATATTTTACTTTTACAAAATAAAATATAGACAAAGAAGAATTGTTTCTCAACTGTTTATTTGATACTGCTTATGTGGCTTTTTTTAAAACCATGATTTTGTGGAATAGTTCATTCTGGCATTTGTGTATAAGTAACATCACATGTTCATATGCCAAAGTGAACTAATCCAAGCTATTGAAGTTTTAAAAAAATCAAACTAGTAAGAACAATTGAAACTGAACAACATTAATTCAAATCATCATCTGATTCATCACTGTCCCAGGTATCCCATAATGGCGCTTTATTAATCATGTCTATAAATCTTCGAGATCGGAATCCATTTGTCTGACACATATAAACTGCTTGAAAATCCAATCCAAATTCAATATGTTGATAAGCTTCATAGAAAACACACCAAGCAGGTGGTTTCTTCCATTTAGGTGAGAATTCTAAAACCTTCAGGTGGCTCTTACTAAGCAATAAAGTGCACTGGTCAGGCGATAGATATGTACTTCGTTCAATATTAAGTTCTGAGATATTGACAACTTGTGGTAAGTCAACTACAATAGGTTTATTCATCCGAAGGCATTCAAAATTTGTCATTTCAAGTTTTTTTCAGTCCTGGGTGACATGATAAATGATGTAATTCTGAAGAATCAATAAAGTTGCATCCACTTATATCTAAAAAATTTAAATGTGGCATACATTTAACAAAACTTAGACTTTGCACTAACAAATTCCTGCTTAAGTCAATGCATGTTATACTGCTGCAACGACACAACTGAAATTGAAAATGAAGATTTATAGCAGCAGGGTTTCCATTGATATCATACATTTGACCTTTGGCGCTTTTGAATTTCAAAATATTTATATGTTGAGCATGCAGATCAAATAAATGTCCAAAACTGTTGTCATCATACAAAGAATCCTGTGGTATTTCCATTGTGACATTTTTCCACAACTGCTTTTCGTGTGCAACATTGTAAAGAAATTTGCAAGTGACAGCAACCTTGAGCAATTCTTTTGTCGCCAAATTTCCAAGAACTTTCAAGAGCAACTCATTCGGCAAGTCTGTCAGTCGCACTGGAATGAGAAACAAGAAAATTATTCTAAGTTATAGCCAATACTGTTTCCACAAAGATCGTCATTCTCTATAGATCTGTCAACTTGTAATGATTTATAAAAACTGTGATGCACAAGTGGAATGTAAGGCAAAAGTTCCTTAAGGTCCTTTGCCTTCTCTTGACTTTTTTTCTTCCATTTGGATATAGCAAACCAACTTCAACATCAATACCCGGAACTTCCTGTCCACGGCTTCGTCGTTTGGGTGCTAAGTTGACCTCATTAAACTCTGTTTCTTCATGTGTGTACTTGTATTGCATTATGTATGGTCTTGACTTCTGAAACCTTATATGCCTAATCTTAAGCCACTCTACCTTTTCGTTGTTGGCATTCTTTTTTCTGTTTATAATGGATTTTTCTAAATTTTCTGTTGAAAAGAAATCATTGCAAGACATCTCTATGACTTTGAATGGGTGCTTGCTTCTTGATTTACGTACCAAATCATACCATTCAGTCGGATAATACATGTTAGGAGTATACTTAAGGGAACGTTCAATGTCTCCAAAATCACTATCACAAGGTAAATAGGAATGGCCACTAACGAGAAATTTATGGTCAACAGTTTCAAGAGATGTGGTTGCAACTAAATGCATCCATAATAAACAAACCTTTATGTTTCGGTTCTGTCCACCGCACGAATCAGACCAGGCAGTCAGATGATTGATTTCACTATCGAGGAAATTCTTTGTAAAATATTTCAAACATGAAGAAACCTCTTGAGCCCCGCGTGAAGCAACAGCTTCATGCCACATAAACATGTAACTTTTTTCATCATCACTTTGATATGAGTGTATTCTAGGTTATAAACCCATAACTGTCTCTTGTAGTAAGCCAAACTGGTCTGAATTCTAGGGGTTGGTAAAGTTTTTTGAAGATCAAATGTGATTGTGACTTGCTTTTTATCTGTTTTGACTACATTCTGATCAAATTTAAGGGCTTCACGTGCTATTTTACTAATGTTTAAATGCTCAGTATGTCTTTTCAATTTCCTTCCGTTTTTCGTTATCATCTACCATTAGTGCTATTTTATTTGCATCACATGTTTTGCAGGAATCTTTCTCTGGTGTTTTAAAAAAAATAGTTAAAGTTATCATAGAAAACTTTGTTATACATTGACATGCTTACATACTCAAAGCTGTTTTCAGAACACCATTCTCTATAAAGAGTGTACATTTTCGTTAGGTTTAGATCTGGTGAAAGATATTGGCGTTCAGTATCTCTTCTGCAATAATGTGAGGTGTACTTAGAAAAACTATTAATATGGGTTTTGACTAAATCGACTTTATCTTGACTTACTTTATTACTAGGTTCATGCCTCTCTCTCAAGTCTTTCAGGTTTCCGCTTTGCATTTTTTCGATAGCTCTGTGTATTCGAGCACTATCGACCTGTAGAGTGTTCATAAACATATTCTTACAAATTCTTTTCTTGGTACCATTTGAGTCATTAAGGTAATAATATCGAGAATTCTGTCTTCTAGAATTTCTACCTTGGTCAGTATACCTCCTTTCCACACTGTGGGACTTAACATGTGCATTTATGTAGATTGTTTGTATTTCCCATCTACCACTCCCGTAAAATGTTTTAAAACTCTTCTTTCTTGCTTCTGTATTGAGAATAATGCTACATTTCATTGGACAGAAACATTCATAGTCTTTAAAAAAATTTCTCTGGCTTTATTGTGCCACTTACTGTAGTATAGGATTTACCTTTGTTTCGTTTCTCCTTTCTGACATTTTTTTCCCATGTTTCAGGGGCCCTCCTTTTTCTCTTATTGTTATTAACGATAGGTTCACTAACAGAGTTTATTGATCTTGTTTCTTGGGAATCAATACTGTTTATATCTGCCTCAATAATACCTGTGTTTTTACAAGCCGCATCAATATCTGTATGTTCCACTGGATATTTTACATGGTAGTTTTGGTCAACTTCTTTTTCTTCATTGTTGTTATTTATATCTTCCTGTGATATTTCATAGTCAGAATTTTCCTCATCTGTAACAGTTTCATTCATTTCGTTATATTCAACAATATAAAAAACAGAATGATCTTTAAAGGTCCATATACAGGCGATAAAAATGTTTGCACTGAAATGCCCGTATACCCTGAAAATTATAATTTGTGCTCGCTTTAACGCTATGTTTGTATATAACGCAATTGATGTCACGTCAAAATGTTATTACACAAGTGTAATATTGTTTTAATAAAATGTTTTTTTTTTTTCACAATCCTGTGATGCAGTTTATGTAATAGATATTTTCATTTTATATTATACTTATCAATGAAATATTAAGAAATATTGATGAAATAAAATGTGCATTTTCATTTTCCGTATTTTCACTGGTGTCTTGCCAGACTACTTTTTTTCTAAATTCCTTAAAAATACAAAATTAAAAGGGAATTCTTTCTAATAATTACAGAAAATTTAAGTTTTTTCTATTAATACACGATAAATTTTCATCTTGTTGTAGAAAAATAATCATATTTCACTCGTGGCCACAGCCACTCGTGAAATACCACTCGATGAAAATAAATTCTGTATTTGTAGGAAAACAAACTTGAATATCCTTTTTATACCATACAATAATTTAACAAACTTATAGTAATCTGCAGAATTATAATTTTCACAATAACAGATATTATTGATGTAAAACATTTATTTGTGTTCATTAATATAATTTAGAAGTCTTTCCTTTAACCTTTTTTCAATTTTGGTAAAATAATTTTCAATTGGTTTGTTTACAGTACCAAAAGTGAACTAACCCAATAATAAACACCATTCTCTTTGTATTTTGTAAATTTCTATAGTGCACTAACCCATTGTTTTTAGATAAAGCAAAACCAAAGGTTATAAATGCATGATTTCATGTCTGTACACCTTCTGCAAAATGGCACCATTATGAATCATCAAGTTTCTTTATATGTTATACTATGTAATTCATTTAAACAAAACTCCCACCACACCATGCTTTTTTTCATTTTCAATGGACTTAAGAAAACTACTAAATCTTTAATAAATTATACAAAATGGGTTTTACCACTTGGAATATAGTCAGGGTCTTTCACCGAGTCGTCACTCTCCTCTTGAAATATTTCTTCAAGAAGAGTTTCAGTTATTTTCCCATTTTTGCCATTTGTTCATCGAGGCATTTTCTAGTTTCCGCCATTTTGCTGGATAGTTCACTTTGGCACAACAACATACACACTTATCAAGCACTATTGGTTCCTGGTTCGCTCTGGCAAACTTGTATGTAAAGATTTACTGTTGAAGTGGGATAGTTCACATGTTTAAATTTTCCCACATTTTTTACTATAGGAAGCTGGGAACCAGACTAAATAATAGAGATTTTTATGAAGAGTACTCATGGTCAGAGAACTCATTTCTTAAGATTTTGTGGGTTAGTTCCCTTAGGCATAAGACCACACACTTGTAAGGCTGACTTAAAATGGTGGTGTTTGGTTACTTATGTACATTTTCCAAAAAATAGATAAATACAGAATCCCTAAAGAAAGCCCAACACGGCAAAATTGAAAATGTTGCAGGCTCGGTTTGAGTGAGCCTGTTCATGGACGGTACTGGAAAGTGCAAGTTACCGTCCATGCCCCCTAGCACCGGCTTAAGCAGAATTCAACATTTAAACATGAAATAGTAAAATTGTGAATTTAGAAACATCAGCAGATGTGTTCATACGGCGGTTATCATGGAACCTTCAATCTGACACTTCCGTGCCATTCCATGAAAAGCGGCGTATGGTCCCCAAGTAATAAAAAGCGTGTGCCCTAAACGAGAAAACAATGGGCGGAACTAAATAAAATGGAATTTTGAAAGGGGATCAGAGGTTATGAAGCCTGCGTATCACAGATAAAACGTCAAAAGACAAATTTAAAAAGCAGGCAACATATCCTAAGGGTGATTCAATATTATTCAAGTAGGAATATTGGAACCACCCAACAAGAAAATTCCGTAAAGTTGAAACTAAAAATACCACAAGCACAACAATAATGTCGTGCTGAACGATCTTCAAGGATCGAAAATATAACATCATTGATTAAATGTACGGGGAGACATTTTACAGCCGCCACACGGCACAAATAACACGGATGTGATCATAAAATAGATAAATACAGAATCCCTAAAGAAAGCCCAACACGGCAAAATTGAAAATGTTGCAGGCTCGGTTTGAGTGAGCCTGTTCATGGACGGTACTGGAAAGTGCAAGTTACCGTCCATGCCCCCTAGCACCGGCTTAAGCAGAATTCAACATTTAAACATGAAATAGTAAAATTGTGAATTTAGAAACATCAGCAGATGTGTTCATACGGCGGTTATCATGGAACCTTCAATCTGACACTTCCGTGCCATTCCATGAAAAGCGGCGTATGGTCCCCAAGTAATAAAAAGCGTGTGCCCTAAACGAGAAAACAATGGGCGGAACTAAATAAAATGGAATTTTGAAAGGGGATCAGAGGTTATGAAGCCTGCGTATCACAGATAAAACGTCAAAAGACAAATCCAAAATCGAGTGAAAATAAGAAATTGTTAATTAAAATTTGCAAAACAGATTGGTAGCTGTTGACTTTTAAAGAACTCTTTTACCATATTGAACTCATGATTAAGAAAATGTTGCAACGGTCTTGCCGGTAAATTCTTGCATGTCAAACAGGATTATCTACCGTTTACACCGGTGCTAGAAAACCCTGTCTTACACCCCCATGTAAGACAAGTCGCGTGCTTTAAATGACGTCATTGTCGCGCGCCTTTAATGAATGAATTGTGTTCTTAGGATGACGTCACTTAACCGTTATGAATGAAGTTGTGAGTTCATACGCTACTATAAGCAAAAGTGCGTAATGAGAATATTAGTTTTCGTAATTTCTGTTCTGAAAATAATTGATATGTAGAGCCTCGTTACCGCCGTAAACAGTTACCCTCGAGCTAGATAATATTATTCCGGTCTGTACCGGCAGCCAGTGTAAGATTCTTATATTCTTGCATCTCAGACAGGATTATCTACCGTTTTCACCGGTGCTAGAAAACTCTGTCTTACACCCCCCCCCCCCATGTAAGACAAGTCGCGTGCTTTAAATGACGTCATTGACGCGCGACTTTTATGAATGAATCGCGTTCTTAGGATGACGTCATTTTTCCGTTATGAATGAAGTTGTATGTTCATACGCTACTATAAGAAAAAAGTGCGTAATAAGAATATCAGTTTTCATAATTTCTGTTCCGAAAGAAATTGACATTTAATATGCAAGAAAAAGAATCAAACACCGGCTGTTGGTACAGACGGGAATATATCTAGCTCTCGGGAAACTGTTAAGCGGAAACTCGGCAGAGCCTCGTAACCGCTGTAAACAGTTACCCTCGAGCTAGATATTCCGGTCTGTACCGGCAGCCGGTGTAAGATTCTTATAGTATTCACATTTGAATGATTTGAAGGTGGTATAGCCGATATAATAATTCTTTCACTATAATATACAGATTCATGTATGTATTAACATATCCCACGTAAATATTTGTATTGTAGAAGATGATTCCACTAAACATAAAGAGAAAGAATGTTTTAAGAAAATCAAAAACGGTAATTTAAGAGAAAAATGATGCAGACTCGGCTTGATTGAGCTAGCTAATTAAGTCTCACTTCAGTTCTTAATTATAGTCAAAATAACAATACAACATTGTGAGACGTGTTAGACAATTATTTGTTGTAGACTAGTATGTAATATAAAAAGTTTCTTGTGTTGATGTAAACAACATCTAACAAACGGAGTGTTCTTTCAAAATTTCATTACGTTTGCTGTTTAGAAAAAAGTTCTCATTGCATTTATAGCTAAAAGGCTTCCCAAATTTTAAAATGGTTTTGACATTTTAACGGCGATGTGATGCTGTTGCGGTGGCGATTTTCAAACAAAAATGTATTACAGGAAAAACCATTCTATGTTTTGTATTTGAGCCGTGTCACGACAAAACCAAATAGTAGGTTTGCGACCAGCATGTATCCAACGCGCAGTCTGATCAGGATCCATGCTGTTCGCTTACAAACTCTATAACAAGTAGAGACACTGATAGCGAACAGCATGGATCCTGATCAGACTGCGCGGATTTTTCTATGTATAATTTCACGCTCATGACTTTCTTTCAATATATAGCTGGAGTAGGACGAATAGCGCAGGAAGTTGACAATATTTCAAAATCACACCACCGCAAAAATACTTACTGCAGTCAGTTCTCAACGATTGTCTCGGTGTGATGACATGAAATCTATTTAGAGGTGTATACATAATTATATACGCACGACGCATCTTTTCCAAGAACGCAAAATATAATGTCAATAAATCAAGTCGCTGTCTTCGTCAATAATCCCATTTTCTTCAGCTTAAGTGAAGTTTATTACGGTTTAATATATCTTCATTGATCTTGATCACATTATCAGGACACTACTGGTATTCTAGAATCAAACATATTCCATTTGTATAAAAACTGATATTACACGTTTAAAAAAATACGTTTAAAATTAACACTTGAAAACTCTTAACATATACACAAAATGTATGTGGATATTATTTATTTGCGTATGATAATGCACGCATACAAGATTTGATTGTGCTTATAGGCTATTTACTATAAATTAGAAAATTAAAAGTTAATAGGCTTAGACTAAAGTGTTTAAATTGTTTTATGTGCGATTGAATTAGCGCTTGATAGTTATATTTCATACAGCACCTTTTTTCCAGAATCATGAATTTGTAGAACGTGAAAATGACCCTAATTAGAGGCCTATTAAGCCACTGAAATGTTATTATTTTCATTTCTCAAAAACTTTCATTGTTTGTGTCTTCTTGCTCCGCTGTGTTCAGTGTTGTTTTCACTGCTTCCGAGGAATCGCCCCTTACTGCCAATCATAAAGAATCCCACCTGGTCAGTCAGATGTGATCAAAAGACGAAAACGTAGTGTCCAACAAGTAAAGGATTGCAGTATCATGTTTCAATTGAGTCAGATCTCTTTTAATAGCATGTTTGATATTTTTACCCAAAACAAAAGAAAATATATCATTACCCAAAATATAAGAAAAATGATTTAATCCAATGAAAAGGTTTATTGATATCTTGTCGCAAGAAGTTTTTTGATTGCTGCATTTTTTTAGTATTTGTTTTTGGATTTGATTTGCCAAACCAAATGAGGGTAAATGAAATTAGAACTAATAAAAGATTTATAAAAGTTTCCTCTTTCTCAAAAGCACAATTATTTTACTGACAGTCTTTATTATATTTTTTACAGAGATTTGTTTCGCATTTTTTCCGCAATAAATTATGATAATATCTATTTGAAAATAATATAAATTTTGAGTATGTTAACGTTGTTCCGGTTATAATGTGCATTATATTGGCATAATTGTAAAGAACAACATAATATATGATGTGTGATGTACATGTGATAAAATATATGAAATGATACATGATATAATGCTATGTACTATGTGTAGTACTCGTATTTGTTTAGAACATCCCAGCAAACATGCATATATGGGACCCATATGGGCTATATCTAGGCAAGCCCATATGGGTATGCCCATATTGGACCTATATGGGACCAATATGGGCAAGTCCATTTGGGTACGCCCAAATTGGACCCATATGGGTCCCATATTACAGCACTATAAGGAAAAACGATTTTTCGTTTATTTATTTCTTTAGAACTTGTTTACTTTGAGCTATAGTGTGACCACCTTGGCATAAATTGCTATTATCTTTTATAAAAATCGTAGCATTAACATATATACAAGCCATGAGGGACCCATATGGGTCCCATTCGGGCAACCCAATAAATATTAGCATGCCTGAGCAGGTGCGAGAAATTAATTTGTTTAGTTTTTATATTGGTTTTAATTTTTATAATCTAAATATAAAAATGTGTTTTTTAGACTATTAATTCAGAAATAATTTATAAAAATCAGCATTTGATGAAAAATTTATTTCGAGCATGCGCAGACGTGATTTCCGCTGCCGCTTAAAATCAAATTGTGTATTGAAACGTTAAATTGTAAAATTGTACACGAAAACAATATTTCATTTCAATTCGGAACATTTAACGACGATTTCGTATAACGACCTTTCATATTATATCCTTACAGATTTATTGTGTGTGTAGGTAAGTGTAAACGTCATTTATTTTTTGTTTTTGCCTTTGCCATGTAATTTCGCGATAGTTTTTGTCAGTTTAATTTGCGACATTTTCTAGAATTTACGCCCACTATTAGACACTTTAGCTGGCCTATGGATGTGTGTAGTTGTTATTGTTGAATAAATTAACTGTGACGGAGTCGACACTAACATTTTAATAATATTGTTTCTATCTAGACTAAATTTTAAGAGATCCTTTTTTAAGGGACACCATCATTTGAAATCCAGTGACCCCTCCTAGCCTTAGAAGTCCCTTCCATTTTGTACCAATATTTCATTCATAAGCATTTTAAAATATTAAATGCAAATACTTATTATTACAAATACACCAATAAACACTTTCCCCAACTAGCAGACGACAGGCTATTCTTATCAGTAGGTTTTCGAGTAAAGATAACCGGTTGCGTATCTCGCTGTATAAATCGTATGTAAAATGGTCTGACATATGGTAGGTTTAACAGTTAATTTAAATACTTTGGTGACAAAAATATGTAAAATTATATACTGTGGCAAAGCTAAGATCCCAAGCTTTCCATTGATGTAATAATTTTTAAAATCAGACATTTAATCACCACAAACTAGCGGTTTAAAAATGGCTTAATTTGTATTGTTTTAGCGTAAGAGATATCGATTTTACTCGAAGATAAGGGAAACAACTCGTATTTTTTCACTCGATATACCTCGGTTATTTACGTAGTTCATATGAAAAGTGTTTATGGGTGTATTCAAGTATTTTTTCCAAGTACCAACCAAGCCCTATGTTGCACAGGCACGAGTATCGGACAAATATGATATGACAAAAATATGACCCGAAAGATAATTAAACCTGTGTTCATCTTTAAAAGGTCAAAAACCGAAAAAAATTGTAAATTATACCCCCCTTTAAAAACATACTTTAAGTTAAGAGAAGGCTAGAAACTCCAGATTCGAGCCTGCAAGCAAGTGATTCACTTCCGGGGCCGTTGTGAAAACAATTGTCCAGACAATTAAAAAAATCTTTTATCACTTTCACGTTTGTATTAAGCTTCCAAATGGGACCAAGTCTTTAGCCCTTCCCGTTCATGAAATATCTGTCGGGGGAAACAAACGCATTCATGCTAAAAATCCTTGGTAGACAAAATTGCGGCACAACAATTCGGTACGTAAACATAGACTAGTACATGTTTGCCAGCTGATTATGGGTCATAATCATATTGTCACTTGGCGCAATAACTCACTTAATGTATATGTATTTTATAATTACTTATTAATGTATTTTCATTTTATTGTAAATAGGCCATCAAAAAGGCTGTATGAATCGGATAGTGGCACTGATGAGAATGAGACAGACACAGAGAGTAGGCCACCACAAGTTATTGACCAAGCAACAACGCCCAAAGAGTCACAAAGCCTACTTTCATCTCCGCCTCGCTTATCTGCACAGGCATTGCGAGAGGCCAGCAGTGATGTGCAAAGTGCTTCTCCAATACAAGGTGCTTCTGATACACCCTTCCGTGGGCAGATTATTGGGCCCAGTAAGTATAAACTTCGGAGCTATAAATATATTTATTATTACAGTACATACTTATTAAATGTTATATTCTCAAAACAAGTCAACAAATGTAATAACAAGCGGGATTGAGTGACACAGCCAAAAATGGAAAGTTTCACCTTGTGACGCCCCTAGTTCAAAAAATATTCAAAAGAAATTGATGATTACTTGTGTTAGTCTTTATCATGATGTGAATTTGTGCGCATATTCTTGCCTGACCCCACTACTGTTATCCAAAGTTACGGTCCCTGGAAGAGTCAAGAATGTTTATTTTCACCAAATGACATGCCTAGGCTCAAAAATATGTTAAGTTTAATTCATGATTTCATATCATTTTCACATTTTGTGACCTTGCACACTCAACAATCCTTTTGAGATTTTAGCGTTAATTACTGTTAAAGCCAAGGAAAAATTTAAAATACTGGATTTTTTTCATTTGAGCCGGGTCATGACAAAACCAACATAATGGGTTTGCGACCAGCATGGATCCAGACCACACATAGCTCTAAAAGTATATGGCCTAGAATTATGAATCCTTTTTTTCAGCTGCTGTTACACAGATTCTCCGAGTCTTTGAGACAATGCGAGAGAAGAATCGTGAAATTAAGAGGATGGTGCAGCGAATGCTGTTAAGGTCAGCAGCAGATGACCAACCGCTGCAACTTCCGAAAGATATCTCATTCCCTATTCGTTATCCTGAGCAGATGGAAGCATTCGATAAGCTTCTGGGAGATCAGACAATACTCTCATCTGTGGTAAGCATAGTGTTAGTCATGTATGTTGCTCCATTAGTAACTGGAAAAAGTATACCCCATATCCACTGGCCTAAAAGCGAAATAACATAATGGTCTGTGGTGAGCACTTGATGATAATGTATAATCATTCTGCTATATTTATGTTGGAAAATATTGCACAGTGGACAAACACTTTGCTGCATTAATTTCAGAATTAAAAACTGGCATGTTTTAATTTTTTGATTCATATTGACACAGTTTTGTTATTTATATATGCTATAATAGCCATGAGCACAAGACATGGGCAGTTGGCCTCGTTTTCAACATTAATTATTAATTAGGACAAGACAGTCAATTCATTAATCAAAATGCTGGCAGCTTTCAAAATACCAGGAAAATGACTAGTACCCACAAAATCCAGGAATTGAGCTGTTATTTTATTATCAACAATTATTCTGTTGATATTGAATAAACTCTTGTATAAAAAAAACAATGATAATGTGCCCCATATTACTCGGTGGAGGGGACAAACATAAAGGCACAAGTCACTAAGGTGTTGTCCTAGGCTGTAAATATATGAGGGAAGATCTTTTAATTTGTCAATCCAAACAGTTTTCTCGGCAGATTATGTTTTTGAGGTCCAGTTGACAATTATTTGTCATTTGGTGACTTGCAGCCCATCACTTAGTAGTGTTAAAATTAACGTTAAAAAAGTTTATGTTCTGCTTTATTTAAGGTGCGGTTCCTCTCAATGTTTGGTATGGCAGATGTACGGGAAACTGTTGACCGCTTGATGAAAGAAACCATGTCAAATGAACTGGCAAGAATGTACAATATGAAGTGGCTGAAGGGGAAGGAAAAGTTTGTGGGCCTCTAGATACTGAATGTATTGTATAGTAAGTGATATTTTACAAATTTGCAAAGTGGTGTCTTCAAAATAGATATATTATCCAAGATCTTGTTATTGTGTCTTCGGGTATTGCTTTAATGAAGGAAAATGCTTGACTAGCTTTTATGGAAATTAATAAGAGAGAATATTTTACATGCTGTGTGGTTTTGATCCCATGCATTGTGTTGTGATGCATAATATAAACAGAAATCACCTTCCTGTAAAGCAAGTTATTTGCTTACCTTAACATTCTTTACTGATACACCGATAAGATGATCTCAGCTTACAACTGACTGCAGCGATATCACAGAAATATTGTTAAAAGCTATGTAAAACCAGGAAACAAACATCTATATTTGGTAAAACATACCAGAATTAGTTTATATTCCAATTTATACTGCTCAAAATGCTACAAGGTGGCTTATGACCTTTGAATGGTTTCAATACCTTCATTTCACTTCATTTCATTCTTTAAGGATAAGAATGCTTGTTTTGTAGAATGTGTCCAAAGGAACTTGCCGACAAAGGCTGCAACGAGGAAGGATGTTGAAATAGAGGTTTCAAAGTGGCTGGCTGGCACGCGGGACCGCGATGGGGGAAGAAAAGCAAGAAACAAAGTGTCAGAGACCTTACCTGAAGAAAATGAAGGAAGTGACTAGACATGTTTTTAATCTAAAAATGCAAATTTATAGAGGATATTTGTTTGTTTGTGTGTAAGATGAAATTTTATATCATCAAGAGAGCTTTAAAAACAGTATTCTCATGAGTGGCTATGCGCTCGTGAGAACACTGTTTTTTAAAGTTCCTTCAATGATATAAAATTACATCTTACACAACAAACAATAAAGTGTCTTTTTATTTTATGCTAATGAAATTTCCTCAATATTAACGTTAATATTAAATCTGTTTTCCCCACTGTTAACATCAATTTTAGTTAAATTTAAGTCCCATTTCTCATAAATACAGGAAGTCTTGGGCTGAAAAATAAGTTTGACAATCAACGTTGAATAGCCATGATATTATTTATTGAATTCAAAAAATTTGAATGATGATAAAATCTTTAAAAAGTAGTCTCGTCATAGAAAAGTTTGAAATTTTAATCATTTTACTGTGAAATTATCAAATATATTTTTCACGGATACATCAGTAATACACTCAAAAGCATAAAATAAATGACTTTTATTTTACATTTTCAAACCTTTACTTCATCTGCATATAAGTTATTCCACTGATTGAAAGTCAATATGTATCAAGGTATTTTTAAAATGTGATAAGGGTCAGAACTACAGTAAGCGGCTCATTTGTTTATCTTGTTATACTTTTTGTTGCTAATTTTAATGTTTGAGGTCATCAGCATAGCATGTCTTTCTTGTAAATGCAAAATTCTTGTCTAGTCAAATTTTGCCTTCTAGTCAGTATATTCTGCTGCTATGTTATGTTTGTTGTTGACATTATATGCTGTTTTTCTGTTGTCTATATGCTGTTGTTTTTTTTCCATTAAACATTGTTACTGCACGGAGGAAGGTAGTCTAGTACTGGTGTAACTCTCCAGAAACGATGGTTAGGAAACTACCCGCCTATATGACGTAAAAGGCGTAAAATGAAACAAACAAACAAAAAACATTGTTACTATTTAAATCAAGACATTAAATGCTTGGGGAATGTTTTTGATACTGATCAATACAATTATAACATCTTGTCAAAACTTGACACTAACAGGGAACACATGTATTGATATGGTATTAACCTTTAAAATAAAGTTGGAATACTTTACAATGATGATTCTTGTAATCTTTATTGTTGTTATTGTTGAAACTTTGATAATATCGGAGAAATTACTGAAACCAACTATTTTTACTGACAATTTTTTTAATGAATTTCTTCACAACAAATTTGATCTTTGTGTAATATCACATTTTAATTATTATTGATTTTTACAAACTTGTACAAACTATTTTTTATTTTTCATCAGCTGCATATTTTGTTTACATGTCTATAAACAGTATTTCAATGTGCCAAGATTTTGTGTATTATATTTGTTACTTTTCATTAGCTGCATATTTTGTTTACACGTCTATTAACAGAATTTGTAACAACCGTGCCAACCTTTTGTGTATCATATTTGTTACTTTAGCTGCATATTTTGTTAACACGTCTATATAAACAGTATTACAACCGTGCCAACCTTTTTTGTATTACTTTTTGTTACTTTTCATTAGCTGCATATTTTGTTGACAATTACAACAGTGCCAACCTTTTGTGTATTATATTTGTTACTTTTCATTAGCTGCATATTTTGGCCACACGTCTATAAACAGTATTACAACCGTGCCAAGGTTTTGTTAATTATATTAATTTTTTTTTTCATCAGCTGCATAATATTTTGTTTACACATCTATGAACAGTATTACAACCGTGCCAAGGTTTTGTTAATTATATTAATTTTTTTTCATCAGCTGCATAATATTTTGTTTACACATCTATGAACAGTATTACAACTGTGCCAAGGTTTTGTTTTATTATATTTGTTACTTTTCACGAGCTGCATAACATTTTTTTCTTCAGCACTACCATACCAAAGTGTAATACATGGTTGTTATGAACAACTTTTTATATTAATTGATGTAGATCTATATCATTTGAAAATGAAAGTAATTGGTAGATAGAAATTTGTAATGAATTACAGTAAATGTATAATACTTTTTCTATGAATTATGTAGAAAGTTAAAAAGACATTTAGGGTCTTACTGTTGATTTACTGAAATTTAAACATTATACACATATATTTCTTGGAGTTCCAAAGACCTTCTGTAAAGTTTTACCAGTGTCTAGCATAAGTTTCATTTTTCCTTATAGTGATCTGTAAGGTATCTAATGTTATAAAACTGCATTTTTAATTATTTTGTTCGTACATTATAAACAGTTTTCCATTACATGTTGCTTATTTAGTGTACCAAAGTAATATTTACTACCTGGGACTTTTTGAATAATAATTAATATTTCTGTATTTTTGAATTAAAAACTATGTAGTCAAAATGAAATTCTGTGGATTTACAAATATGTACAGTTTACTTGGATTTTTATATTGTACACTTTTCTAAGTTTATTTACATAAGTAAAGGTTTCTTTGTTGACATCAGGCGTCCACAGAATGTATTGAGAATCTGTATATATATGATATACACTTACCATAAGTGAGATTACTAAATAAAGTTACATTGTTAAAGCATATACATTGTGTATTGTTTTCTTGCATGATCATAAAGGCTTTGTGCCATAATCTGTCTGTTCCAGGAAACAGAATGAGTTAAAACATCACTTGAATATTTAACGCAAGTACAAGAATCATGCTCTGTAGCAAGCGGTTGCTATCTAAACGCTCAGCAAACATATAATTGAAGTAATTGAAAATAGATCTACCCCGGAATTCAAAATCTACCCATAATGGAAGTATCTGGGCTGCCCATTTGAAACCCATATTTAGTACAAGGGCTGCCCAGGTGGGGCCCATATTGTGTACATGGGCTGCCCAGATGGGGCCCATGTGAATCCCATATTGAGTATAAGGGCTGCCCAGATGGGACCCATTTGGAACCCGGTTGCACTTCCTATATGGGGCCCATATGGGCAGCCCAAATGGGACCCATATAGGTGCCCATATGGGCCCCACATGGGTCCCATATAGAATGCTATCTGGGATACTATAAAACAAGACTATTACTTTTGCAGGCCTTTTGTGTAATTCAAACACAAATTTTCTGCATAAAAGTAAGAAAACTGTATATCTTACAAAGTTCCAACAGGCCTACTGATGATTTCAGCCAGTCATTTTGGCCTGCATGTGGCCTGCTGTTATTGAGAACCCTGCGTTTAACGCTGGCGATGCAATTCTCTTTTTTTAATTTATACTTTAATGAAACTTTATTTATTCATTAAATTGCACTTAAAGTAACATTTACAAACATTTCACAACAATTTAATTCAGATTGAATTGGAAAACATGTAATACAACACCTCTCCAGCTAAAGTAATTTTCAAAATAAAGATACAAAAAATTGCGGATAGTCTGTAAGCTCTTTGAATGTACAACGAAAAATTAGAGAATAATTGATTGTTGAATTATCACTATAGAGAGACTTAGGTAACTTACTATGGAGAATTATTAGAAGAAAGGAAGAATGTAAGGAAAAACATGATTGAAAATATCCGATTTTTTTAGAAAATAAACATTTTTAAAATAAACATGTACATGTAAATGAATATGAGCGTTCTGACATGCCAAATTCATTCACACTGAAAGTAATTATTACAATTGTGAAATAGATTTTTGAACATTCTAACACTACTTCGCGCGAAATAGTTCATTCAAATTACAAAAATGTTTGATAATAAAAGTTCTTCGGAATTCTTTTTTTTACATTACTGTAGGTAACGTACTTATTGAGTTACTGAAGGTGTAAGTTTGCTTTGTCTTTACTTTCTTTATATGTTTGACTTCACGTAAACAGTGTATTCTATGTTCTATATATGTTTCACTAAGGTTTTCATTCCATAAAATCTTATTGAGAAAATGTATTCGACGCTGTTTGTGTGACATTAGATATTTCATCATCAATTGGTATTTAAATACCGATTGTGCGGTGTATAGGGGTGCATTTAGTTAATGGGGTTCGATCTTGTTGATCTTTGTTTTCATTATTTTCTAATTATATATTTAGACAACCTTATTTTGAATTTTGAAATTTTGATGATTGCTTTAAAAAATTGCATAAATTTGTTCTTTTTAAATGTATAGTTCTGGATTCATATATTATTACCCAAAACTATATACGGAAAAAAAGCTCTTTTTGCCAAAATGTCACAGTCGCTTTGCGTTGAGTTAGTGATATAAGTATGGTCACTCATCTTTAAATTGATGGAAAAAATGTGACCAAAATTCAGCAAAATTATGAATACCCTTCCTTCAGAACATGCCTTAACATACCCCAGAATGCAGCTATGGCAATGTAGATTTTCAAAATTTTCCGGGGGAGCATGCCCCCGGACCCCCCTAACACAAGTGCCTACACATTGGTTTCTTTCAAGCTACGCCCCTGACTATGGCCAGAAAACGACAAGAACAAAACGGGGGTCAAGTGTATCAACACAGATTTATATTACATGTAATATAAATCCGTGGTATCAATTGATCTACAATATATATTAATATAATAATTGAATTAACATTGTTGTCAACATAACGAGTATGTTAAAGCATATATCTTAAGATCTTTTCCGATGATAAGTTGTTCAAAATAATAATGATGATGATGATGATGATGATGATGGTGGTGGTGATGATGATGATGATGATGATGATGAAATACATTAACATAAAACTTACTGCTAATTGTGTATTAACAAGAACTTTGATTTTACTATTTAGGCACAGATCAATACGTGATTTCCGCTTTTCATGTTTGTTAATAAATAGCTCTACACATATTTAAATCTTAAGTTTAAATCAATATCCTGGTCATAAAAAACGATATGATAAAAATTCTAACGTTTTATTGCCTCTAATAATAATCAACACGTAGTTTATTAGCGTTCCGGATCTCGAATCCCGGGATTTTCCCAACCATCCATTAGGGTCCGGCATCTTACGGACTTTATTCTTTATAAGCAAAACAAAGATGGCGCCTGAGGCATGCGTAAAAAATTAGAATTTGGTTTTGCATAGGTTAGTAATGGTTTAAATGTGTGATGAGCCACGAATATTGTTTAAAGTATTTGTTAATTAGTATTTAAATTATACAGTATCTATTTTGGAGACGAAAATTGCATGCATAATCTGACAAATATTTTTTCCCTATTTTTTTTTGTCTATTTTCAGCTTTTAAATTGCAAATTATGAAATAAGGTGATCACTGATGATCTCGTTTCACTCTCAGACGCTTAAGGGTCAGACCATATCCGCTGGCTTGAACGGTCCCTGTTATCTGTTATGAAGATTAGTGTTTACATAAGTTGTGGAGCCTGCAATCTCTCCCCCCATCCCCCCCCCCGGTAGTCAGACTATTCTCTCCCTTACCAGTTCCTCCCCTGACGTTTCCTCCCTGACGGTTCTCTCCCTATTTTGGGGGAGAACCGTCTGTATCTTTGCAAATAAGCAGACAGTTCCTCCCCATTCTTATTTTTATTATTAAATTATTATTAAATTATTTAGATGATAAATAAATGGGTAAGTTTATACATAATTGATATAAATTAGAAAAAAAAGAAGATTTTATTGAAGTGTTTAGATGTTAAATAAATCATTAATGGGTAAGTTTATTATAGAATGATATAAATTAGAGATAAAAAATACTTTAATGAAGTATTTAGATGTTTAATAAATTGGTTACCTTTAATATTATCAATTGATATAAATTAAATTAGAAAAACTTTTTTTAGCCAATTAGTTAATTATTCTGATTTTTTAAATTAGATGTAATGTATACTTTTTAATGTGTTTTGCCATTGAAAATAATTAATGAATAATTTACTTGATAAGGATATTCATAAGATATTATTATTATTATTTTAATAAATAAATATGAAATTTATAAGCAAAAAATGATGAATGAATTTTAATTGTTCATACTTTTGTATAATGAAAAGGGGGTTCAATACACACATGCCTTAAGTTTGCTGTCAGAGATAATTGAGATGTTTATTAAAAATCAAGGTGTTGATTAGATTAAGATAGCTGTGAAAAGGTATTGATGAATAAGTATTTACAAGCTAGACCTTAACATAATTACAGGTGTCCAATCATTGTCCAATAATCTATATCTCTCACGATGAAGGTGTTGATAGGATTAAACAAGGGTGCCATAGTCACAAAATACGCCCGTTTACGAAAGCTTTAGATGGAGATGGGGGCATTATGGATAAGTGTTATCTAGCAAGCAAGTTTTTATCCTTGGCACTGTGTTGTTAAATGAACCTTAAAACAAATCAGTAGGGAAGATAAAAAGTACATGTAATTGTAATTTAATAACTAAAAAATTCTGATTTAAGATTTTATTCTAGGGAAATACATTTCATTACAATTCTTAATCTTTGAATGAGCTGAACTGATATTTACTTGAAAATTAAAATATAATTAAATTTCTATGAGAAAGTATTTACATTTGATAAGGTAATTACTGTATGATCTTTATGAACAAATACCAAGTCTACAGAACACCATAGTTATCACAGTTAAGAATCTTGACCAATGAATGAAACATGTGTAAATAAATGTTACATTCTTTAGAACATACTCAAGTCCAAGAAAGAGGATTATTTTATGCCCTTTGATTAAATTCTATTTTTAGAATTGAAAGTGAAAGTAGATCAAGGGGAGTAATTGTGTAAGTCATTTATGAACAAAGTAATAACTTTGTTGTTGCCCTTTGATTAAATTCTATTTACAAAATCTGGATATTTCATCATCTTTAGTGACCTTGACCTTGTATATATTGACCTAAATTATATGTATCACAGCCATAGTCTTGATAATGACCATTTGTGTTACAATCCCTCAATAAATGATGACTAAATGGTACATATACACATCTTCATATTTTTATCTGAACTTTGACCTCTATGTGTGACCTTGACCTTGGACGCAAGGACCTGAATCTTGCACGCGACACTCCGCCTCACAATGGTGAACATTTGTGCCAAGTAATATAGAAATCCCTCTATACATGTGGAAGTTTTGCTCCGGACAAGCATTTTTCAATGACCTCTAAGTGTGACCTTGACCTTTGACCTAGAGACCTGGTTCATGTGCGCGACACTGCTCCTCATAGTGGTGAACATTTCTATGAAGTTTCATTAAAATCCCTCCATACATGTAGGAGATATGCTCCGGACAAAATTGGACGCCGCCCGCCCGCCCGCCAGGGGCGTTCCCATAATACGTCCCGTTTTTCAAACGGGCGTATAAATACCGAAAAAAGGTGTTAAATTTACAAACACTTTTCAGCTGATAAACATAAAACATAAAATGCAGTTAATATCAAACACATTATTTTAATAATCTTCACTAAGAAATATTATTAGATTACATTAAGTCAAAACTAAATTGATAACCTATAAAAAAAAATGGGGGAGAACTGTCTGCATATTTCAAATTTGGGAGAGAACCGTCAGGGGAGGAAACGGTTAGGGAGAGAACCGTCAGGGGGAGGAACTGGTAAGGGAGAGAATAGTCTGTCATTCCCCCCCCCCATGCATCGAGGTATAATTTGTGGAATCCGGGTCAGCTCGGCCCTAAAACATACTCGGCCCTATTCCAACTCGGCACGGGTCAACTCGGCCCACTTTTAAAAATGGGTAAAAGACATCAAAGGACTCGTATTGTCACGGGCTATTATTATCAATCAATGTGTATGTTAAAGATACCGATTAATCAGATGATAATTATGATTGACTCATTCATTCAAATTTGATTAGTGACCACCTGCAATTAATTAGAAGCTTATGCTATTAAGTAAACACATTTTTGTTTCATATTTTTTTGAAAATTACTTTACAAACAAAACGCATCTAAGGAAACACATTTTTATTATATCTATATTCACAGGCACAAGTATCGGACCTGGGAAGAAAAAATATGAAGTTATTTTATCAATCTGTTCATATTTTTTCTTCCCAGGTTCGATAATCGTGCCTGTGTCTATATTAATTATATCGAATCTGCTAGACAAATAAATAACCTTTTTTTTCTAAATATACTTTATTTCAGCAGAGGTACAATGTATAATTATATAATAATAATAAGATATTTCTTATTATTCATTTACCTTAACAACATGCAAAGCAAAGTTAATACGTTATAGGCCTATATATTTTTGTAAAGTGGGCCGAGTTGACCCGTGCCGAGTTGGTATAGGGCCGAGTTGACTCTTTTCCTAATTTGTGCTATTTTGTGTATTGACAATATCTCCACTATTCCAAGGTCATTATTTGAGACTGCACGTGAAAATTTGCAAGGAAGTTAAGAGTTGTTTAAAAGAGGATAAAAGAATATTTAAAAATGTTAAAAACAGGGGCTGATAACTAGGGTGAGATATGTTCGATGCAAGCTATGGCTGCACTGAACTACTCTTGGGTAGGGAGTAGGGCAACTGCAGGGGGCAGGTTGTTCCAGTGGTACACTGTTCTAGGAAACAATGAGAATTTATAATAGTCTAAGCTTGCTGTGAATAGCCTATAACATTTTAAGGGATGGCCATGGCATGATGATGTTTGGGAGAGGGGTGTCAAATATTTTGCTATGGGGATAGCAACCAGACTGTGGTGAATCTTATAGAGAAGGGATAACCTAGTATCTACACTTCCATATTCAAGCTGGGGTCTGATAACTCTCTGATTATGATTGCCTGCATCACCTGACACTTTTTTTTTAGGACATGGCAAAGTAAGGATAACATTTTAGATTTTGGCTCATTCACTGCTTTAATTTTTGCATTATATTGATTCAAGTTCATTTGTTTGTCGGTTTTCTTTTGAGAAATATTTATGTTTTACTTTAATGCAGGTTAAAGAAACAAAATGTCTGAAGACACCAGCACAACAGCAACGCCTATGGACACAACAGATATAACTGGTTTGTACATTATGTATATTATTTGAAATATATATTTTAAAGCAAAACATCTTACAATGTAAATTTCATCTTGATCTTTTTATTAAGTTAAAAATAAGTATCAAAATGGCAAGGAGTGACAAAAGATTTTATTAAAGGACTACTTTTAATAATAAATATGGAAACATATTGTTACCGTTGTCACTGTTGAAATGATTTTGTCAGGATCACTTTTAAGGCTACTGAAGTTAAATGGTACGGTAATTTACCATAAAACTTAATCAATTAAAAAGAATATAAACACTTGAAAATACCAAAACGCTCAAGTACAGTTAATCTTATTTATTAAGATCTTCTGTTAAACAAATGCATAAAACAGGATAATTAAATACTTTAAAACATGTAAATTATTGCCCTTGCCGTTGGTATTATTATTGTAGATCTAATGAGTTCGTCAATGTAAAGTTGTTAAAGAAGGGGTTATATGAACGTGTTTCGCGTAAATTACAGTAAAAGTCTTCTAGCGGAATATTTATTTAGCGGAATGTTCAAGTTTTGACGGATTTCCGTTGTTTGGCGGATTTTTAGTTAGGGTTGAGCTACTGTTCAAATAATAACCTTGTTAGTCCATGTTTCAAGGTTGGAAAAGCTGCTCAACTGAATTGAGCGTCTGTATTTATAGACTTTGGCGTGTTAATTCCGAAATGAAATTTGCCCGCCGCTAAAACATTCAAAAGTACTCTTATCCAATAAGATTCGACAACGGAATTAGTTAACCAGTCACAGCGTTCCGCTAAACATAGCACAGTCATGGCTCATACGCCGTCAGACAAAATAGATCCGTCAAGGATCCGCTAAAATGTTATTATTCTTTTATAGAATAATAAAGACATAAAATATCGACAGATTTTTATATAATAGTCACTCTTTCCAAAATATGATTATGGTAGTTTCGTTGCATTACAGTACTTTCTCGGAATTTGGCCGGATATGGAACTTATTTCCGCTGAATCCGTCAGCTAGAAAATGTAAATAATACACATCTTTGTGTTCTAGTGACACTTTTAGTGTATACTTTCTGCATCTATTGTAATGGAATAATAGTTCAGGTATATTTCTACATATCTGATCGTTATTATTGTTATTCTTTGGTCAGTTGAGTATCTACGCTCAATTGTCAGGTTATTTCGCGACCCGGATCATGTTCACAGTTCTGAACGATATTTCAATGGTTCTTTAACTCGAATCATTGAATATTTATACTGTCTACTGTTATATATATAGTTGATAAACAACCACACAAATCACGGAAATGACAGAGCAGAATTCACGTAAAGGAAAGGTAAAATCTCGTCACACTGTCAAATTGTTTACATGTCTATCCATAACAATATATTACCATTTCATACTAGATGTGGACAGTGATAAAGGTTGTCAGAAATATTCTAGTTATCGATAAACAGAATTATACAATACTTGTATGTATTGTAATGATTGAATTTTGGGGGGGAAAAACAGAAAACTTTGGTTCTTCAACACAGCACGAGAACTAGGACTCATAAAATCTATTTGAGTGACATACCAGTTCCAGATCAAAATACTCCAACCAACACTTAAATATTTGTTAGAAATTTGCAGGAATGGCAAAATCATGTGTCCCTATTGCCCAGGTTGTCACACAGCCTGTATGGACAAGTGGGAATGTTCAATAATTCACTATATAAATATATGGACAAATAAAGAAAAATAATTCAAAATCAGAAATTTGATGGCCCTTCAAAAGCAAGTGGTATACTTTTTCTTTTTAATTTTCCAAGCTTACAATTAATAACAGATTCCTGCTGTTAATAACTTAATGCTTTTAAAAGTGAGGGGAAAATGTAACAGAAAGACAGACTGTGTGAGTGGCAAACTGACATTTTCACATGAAGCCATCTAGTCTTCTAGACATCAAAATGATTATTTTTGTTTCTTTTAGATGACAGTTCAGAAATGTTAGCCAGCAGTCATTTTGCTACTAAGCCAGATGGTAGCCTTATTGATCCTGTTAATTCTGAGGGAGATTGTTTAGTCAGTGAATTAGCAATGCCTGATGGGACATCTCCTCAGGACCCTCCAGATTCTGTACCTCAGCCTGCAGCATCTAGGGATCCCGTTGAACCAGCGGTGACCGGAGATGACAGTCACACTACTGTTCCGAGGTTTACTCTAGGTGGAGAAAGTGCAGGAATTGAAGGGGAGGTTGTAGATGGTCAAATGGTTGATCCTAAAAGGGAGGAATCATTGACACCAGTGAAAGATCATTTTGATGTTCCTAAAAGTTTGCCAGAATCAGGTAAGTCAATTCTTTATTGTACACATGATTCCATATGATTATGCTGCTATATTTATTCTTTTGAGTATGTTTTTAAGATTAACAAGTTTGCTAAAGTTACGAATATGACTAATTTTAAATTAGCAAGATGTAGAAAATTAGTTTCCAAGACCTTATTTTCACAGTGATATAAATTTCAAGTATTTTTAACAAAATTTCGCTACTTAACAAATCAGTTTTTTTAACACTTAATTGGGAAAAGGCCTTAGTCCTTTGATTTTAAGGAAAAGTGTCTCTAAAAATGCTAATTTGGAAAGCTTGTGTAAGTTAAGATCATTCGGAAAACTGCATGATTTTAAAGAAAATCCCATTGGAAAGAGACCTTTTATAGGCCCCTGTGATATTTTGTGAAAAATCACTGAAAAATTAAGGTTAAAACCTGGCATCCAGACTTAAACATGTAAAGTAAATTATACAAAATCATATCTCATGTTAATTATTAATATACATGTATAATGTTACAGGTATGGTGACACCTGCCAGTCAAAGTGACCAGTCATTAACATGCTCCAGCTCAGAGAAGGGTACACCTAACACAAGATTTAAGCTTGGTGATCTCCGGCATTTAGACTACGACAGTATGTCATCATCATCGGGCTCTGTTAAAAACCTTCAGCTGCCACAGCGGTTAGGCATCAGCTGGAGAAAAGGTGAACGATTAGAGGCCATGGATTACCTCAATTCTTGGTATGTGTGCCTATTCAGGTGGGGCTCAGTGGTTCAAACACAGACTTTCATAATTTATGAAATGAAGTACCTCATTTTATATTGTCTCAGTTAACAGTATAATTATTGACAGTTTGTTGCCTTAATATCAGTTTATTCTCCATGCATTAGATATCAGGGAATCCCATGGCTAAACCTCATGTAATGCACGTATAATGCCACTACTCTCTTATTCTCTTACTTACACTCACAACTTTGTTATATATTAGTAAATTTCATGGGTTTTACAGTCTTTTTTCTTAAACAGCTACTGAACGTTTTTTATAAAAAATAATGTAATTTTTTAGTTGTTGTTTGGGTCTGAAATAATGCATATAAATGCACTATGCTTAATAACACTTGAAACCTAATAGGAAATAAAGATTGTTTAAGAGTGAAAATAAGACTTAAGACAAAAGTACAACTGTCCAGTTTTCCTTGTCCAGGTTTCCTGCAAAGATTCGTTCAATTAATGAAGATGATATGAAGGTGCTAATACATTTTGATGGCTGGAATCAGAGATATGATGAATGGATTGACATGTCATCAGATCGTATCAGACCCCTGGTGAGACACTCCGAACGCAAAGAGAGAAGTAAACGAGCTAGATCAACATCGGGTTCAGGCCGGGGCTCTGCCAAAAATGTTAGCAAAAAACCTCTCAAGGTAAATAGAATCGTATTTGTATATGTATATTTGCACATAATGTTTTAAGAGTGAAGATATAGTGATATTAAACTTAGAAATCAGTACATTAATTGACAGCTGCTATCATATTAAAGTTATTTGATCAGTTCTGATTAAATAGGTCTCTACCCTTAATAAAATACTACTTGTATGTGATTTTGATAACTTAGAAATACTCTAATGCATAGATCCCTGAGTGACCTGTCCAATTCTAATTATCAGATTAGTGGATACAATAAGAATTTCACCACAACATATTTGTTAACAAAATAGCAAATGTTAGTGTTTGTGGTTAAATCTATTGTTATTCAAATAAAAAGACAGAGTAAGGGATCTGTCAATTGAAGCTGTGAACAGAAAATTAACTATTTTGTGAACAGATAAAATTAACTGTCTTGGTCTTTGTACATAATATTATTAACAATTAAAGTTTGAATTAAGAATGTCTCAATGTATAAGATAATATCTAACTGATATATGAATTATGAACTAGGAGCACAAGATAGGGGATGCAGTATATGCCAAGTGGACAGATTGTAAGATGTACCCTGCCAAGATAACTAATATAATGCCAAATGGTAAGTTTATAAAGTAATTTAGTCTATGTATATACCATATGTATATATCCATCAACCTAACTTAAGGGAGTTTAATTGCAATCCAAATAATCTTAGTATGGTACACTTATCTGTTTTGAAAACAAAGTTTGAGGTAGAAAAATATTTGCATCATTGACAACATGCAAAACATGTTAATTTTTTTTGAAAAAAAAAACCCAACCCAAAACAGCAACAACATAACAACTATTTAAACAGTATGGTGTCTTAATTGTAAGATTTTAATACCAAGTTTGTTACATCTTTATTGTAAAATGTTTCATATTTAATTAGGAACTGAAAAGGGCTTTTTTGTTCTTTATAAAAAAAATGCTATATTGGAATAAATTGAAAACATAAAACAATGCATTTCACTTTATGGTGATCATCTTATTTAATCATTAAGTAATAACTTATAGTGGCTAATAAAATTAATGTAACATGACATTGTCTTTAATGTTTGTTATAATTCATTGAAAATGTATTGTTTATGTATTTTGATCAATGTATTATCACATGATGTATGATAATCTACTATGTACAAATCAAAAATAAAATTATGTGCCGTTTATTATTTGAATGTTTATTTCAGGAGCGTATGAGGTTATATTTTATGATGGTTTCAAAAAACTTGTACAGCCTATCAATGTGAGATCTATGCCAAAAGAATATAGACAAAAGGTAAGTATCTAATTTTAAAGAATATTACTTACTGTCAAGGTATTGTTCTGGCATGGTATTTTTTATTGATTTACATGAACAAGTCTGCTATTCTGATTGTAATTGGTATATCAACATCTTTATCTTCACAATTATCATAATTTTATGTAATATCTGGAAAAAAATTGATTGCTATTCAAGGGAAATAGATTGTGTTCTGTAAATGTACTATCGAAATACTCCAAGTACACACTGGGTTAAGTACAATAAATGAAGAGCAACAACTTTATAGGATCATGCCTCGAGATGAATTAAACCCTTTCCTGAGTTCTGTCTGAAATATCAGAATTTTCATTGGTCAATTTTTATTCTGTACTGGTGTCTGACCAATCAAAGATCTGAGTTTGAACTCTAGAAAAAAAAACCATATAACCCTGGATTCATGTTAAACTTAAACAGATTATACAGGTTATATAAATCTACTAGTTTTCAGAGTAAATATCAACAATCAATATAAGTGAATAAGAATTGTATATGAAATCCCTACTAAAGAAACAGGAAACAGTTTCATTTAACAGATTTATAGTTGCCACCTGTCAAAGAACAGATTGAGTATAGCTTGCGGTTGTGTACCATTTTCATATTTATCAAGTAAAATGTTGTCTTATTTTCAGTCGTTTGAGATCGATCCTGTTCCAGAGGCTGTATGTAAAAAGGCTAAACTGAAGCTGGACTGTACAGACCATTCATGTAAATATAAAATTATTGATATAAAATTAATTTACATGTACTGCATAATGATTATAACTTGTGGGGCACTAGTAGCGGCTCGGGTTATATTTACAAACAACCGTTTATATAGGGACATATAACCTGCCAAAAATCTTTATAACTAATAATATATTAATATGAAAGCATTTTCGGTACGAAATATTTGCTAATCAATATGACAACTATTTAAACTTTATAGAATGTTACGTGTTTATATTGTTGTAGTAAGCCAACCAGATATTCAAGATGTCAGGTCAGGTGAGAAGGTAAAGTTGGAAGCAGGTGGGGGGAGAGAATCCTCCACAGACAGTGAGAAGAAACAGCCTAGAACAAAGAAGAGACGGCTGATAGTACCGGGACTGTTCAGTGATGCATCAGTGACGGGCCTGGGAGAATCTGTCACACCTGATGTACAGATCAAGTCAGAACCTGTATCTACACAGACTGACTATGGTGAAGGTAGTAAGGTAAGTTCAGATCTATTTTACATGAGGGCCTTATCTATTGTGATAGTCTGATTCATTGTTAGAGTTTGATCTGTTGTGAGAGTATGGAGAGAAACATATTTTTGTCTTTAATAAATGAAACTTCTACATCTCTAAACAACATGTCTTTTTCGTTGTTAGTGTGAGGGTCTGAACCAGTTTGAGGTTCTGGTCCATTGTGAGGGTCTGAACTATTGTGAGGGTCTGAACTATTGTGATGGTCTAAACTATTGTGATGGTCTGAACTATTGTGATGGTCTGAACTATTGTGAGGGTCTGAACTATTGTGAGGGTCTGAACTATTGTGATGGTCTGAACTATTGTGAGGGTCTGAACTATTGTGAGGGTCTGAACTATTGTGAGGGTCTGAACTATTGTGATGGTCTGAACTATTGTGAGGGTTTGGTCCATTGTGAGGGTGTTTACCATTGTGAGGGTCTGAACAGTAATGCGGGTCTGATCTGTTGTGAGAGTATTAAGAGAAACATATTTTTGACTTTCAATGTAATGTTAATACAAATGAAAATACAAATGAACATTTGTAATCGAATATTAAAACATGTGATATAAGGAATGTCCATTGGAATTTATTGTGTTCATTACATTTGCAAGTAAAATTGCTTCACATGTTTATGCAATGTTTCCATACTTATACTGAATGTTTGTAAGTCTTACTGTTAAGTATAACTGCTTTCTTTAAATAAAAAAGATAATATACCATTTATTTTCAAGTGTTTAAACATTTGTCCTAAGTTTTTGATATACTGTTCTGGAATGGTTATGAATAGTTTTGATTGTTAATATGTTGTAGATTGACAATATAGGAGTGCCAGGAACCAGTGCTGGTCAAATCATGGGTCAACCCCAGGTGCCAACTCCAGGTAAAGGCCTTAATTATTTTTTTAGATCTCAAAGAAAGTAGTAAGAATAATTTTTAGTCACATACCACGCGAGATGAGTAATCTTATTAAATCATTATAGTCATATTTTATATATTGTGATATGTCAGTGCTAAGTGTCAGTTTGAGAGACCAACTGTATTGCATGTGTATGAATAGTAGTTATTTCTTTAAATGGTTTGCAGAATTGTTTGTTAATATGAATGCAATAATGTATTTGAGTTTTGATTAAAATTTGTTAGTTGAAGTTAAGGGTAAAGGTTGCCTAGTGCAGGGCATTCCAAAAATTGGAAGTCACATGATTTAATAAAGACGGAAAAGCATTACATTTTGGAAGTCACAAATCAAGGAGTAAATGACTCTCTAACTGCCACTAACAGAAGCCTTGCTAGTGGTTACGTGCCTGCCTCTAAATGACGGGGCGTATACATATTTTAATCTTTTTGGGGTAACTTCAGTAATACTTCATATAATGACACCAGGTGTAATTTCTCTGTGAAATTGACCAGGGACATTGGGTATAATGGTTATTTGTCTCTCACAGCTGAATCAGAATTCATGATGAATAAGGCAAGCAGTCAATTACTTGCTGAGAAATTAGTAATTATTGATGTTATCACCTTCAGGTGGATAGTTGGCAGAGATATGACCAACAAATTTGTATGAAAACCAGCATAGAAATAGAAAAACAAGCAAACAGGCAGACTTGATAGTGGTTGAAATATTTTACAAACTTGATATATTTATACGTCATCTCTAACCAGGCCCCAAGGTTATAATATCTCTTCCTGAGACCAAGCTCAGATATCAGGATTTTCATTGGTCAATTCTCACTCTGTGCCTGTTTCTGACCATACCTGAGATCTGAGTTGAGATTAGAATATTTCTTTATAATATTGGCCCCTTGTAATAGTAATGAGCATTGTAACTTTGCATTTGGGGCTCTATGCACTTTGGGGTCCTCACAGGCTAGCTAAATAAATGTTTCAACTACTACTATTGAATTGCAGTTGCACCTATTGGAGTGCTCCCACCAAAAGCATTTGTGGTGGAATCGGATCACAATCAGTACAAGTGTCAGTACCAAGGCTGTAATAAAAGCTTCAGGAAGGAACATCTACTAGATTATCATATAAAATACTATCATATAAATGGTGATACCCCTCTACCAACACCTGCCAAAAGGAGAAGAAAAACAACTAGCACATGTAAGTTGTGGAATTTTTTTGCTGTTGTTGTTTACATTACCATACATTATTCCTTTTAATTAATACAGTCTAACTTGCTCATGCGACCATGTGTATTAAGCGACTTTTGTCTTATGCAACCACTTTAAATGCGACCGTTTTGGGTGTTTCCCTTGCACGGTTGCTTAATACACGTTTGACTGTATAAGCACACATCCATGTTTAACTTAGTGGACAGGTAAACTGCTTGTTTAAATCAGCAAATTTATCCTGAATTCATTTGCACTGCAGAGAATTTTGCAAATATTTTCCCAAAATAAAATCACAGGTAATTTAACTAATTTTGAAAATGATGTAAAGTTTGCATCAATACAAGCAACTTATGGATATTGCTGTTCATAGAACTGTTGATTTTAATAAACACAATCAGTAGATGTTATCTGGAACTCAGCAAATGTGGGATTATAAGAATCTTACACTGGCTGCCGGTACAGATTGGAATATCTAGCTTGAGGCTAACTGTTAATGGCGGTAACGAGGCTCTGCCGAGTTTCCGCTAAAACGTTAACCGAGAGCTAGATATTCCAGTCTTCACAGACAGCCAGTGTTTGATTCTTTTTCTTGCATATTACATATCAATTATATTCAGAACAGAAATTACGAAAATTGATATTGATTTTCATTGCGTACTTTTTTCTTATAATAGCGTATGAACTTACAACTTCATTCATAATGGTTAAGTGACGTAATTCTAAGAACGCAATTCAATCATAAAAGGCGTGCGACAATGCGTCATTTAAAGCGCGAAAACTTGTCTTACATGGGGGGTGTAAGACAGAGTTTTCTAGCACCAGTGTAAACGGTAGATAATCCTGTCTGATATGCAAGAATATCCAATCTTATCTCCCAGTACAAAGAAACTTGCTGTTAAAGCTTCATGGTACCCTACTGGTCACAATAGACTAGTAACCCTGTTTGTGCTTATTTTCGAATCTGTTAATTTAAAAGTTTGTTTGTACCCCCTGGTTAGCTGGGAAAAACTCTCAAAATATTATTAATTCCGGAGTAAGTCTATTGCCATAAGAATATGTAAATTGTTCCTTATTTTGCTTATTTCACTTAAAGAGTAGTCTGTTCTTTGACTGGTTCAGGTTCTACAGAGTCTGAGAGTATTGTTGGTGGTAAGAAATTGGCTGCAAAGAAGAACCGTAACTTTTCAGCAGAGGGTGCCATGTTTATGCCAGATTTGAAGCAAGAATTTCCTGAGGTACCAGATATCGAAGGTAAGAAATTTCTAATACTTAATCAGTACTTATTTTGCTTAGTGATTAAGCTTCTGTTTATTTGAATAGTTTGTCTGTTATTTTTACCATTTGCCATTGACACATAAATTGAAAAGATTTTGTGGGGCGTTCATGGCTGAGTGGTTATGGTCATTAACTTAAAACCACTTGCCCTTTACCAATGTGGGGTTCGATTCTCGACAGGGACTTTGGATTTGTTCATGTGAGGAAGCTATCAAGCTAGATTATCCTACTCTGGTTCCCATTCCTGCCTGGCTTCTGAGGTCTTCCTCCACCAGTAAAGCTGGAAATTTACCATACGACCTATACTGTGTTGGTGCAACGTTAAACCTAACTAAAGAAAAGAAAAGGTTTTTTTGTTGCATTCTCATTTTCTTACAACATTTAGGAATTGGGTCATAGCTTATGTCCTCTGTTGAAGTTAATACATCATGCTTGCTATCCAGCTTCTTCTGCCAGTTCAGCTGGAAAGTCGCCATTTGACCTTTTTGCAGTGTCTGTGAGACATAAGACCAAACAAATCATGCTTGCATAGTCAATGGCTAGACTACTGTGTACATTGTGTCTTTTGTAATATATGGAAGATTTTATAATGTCTGAAACAATTGAAAATTAGAAATTACCTTTCAGTGACTTTTATCTAACAAATTAAATAGATTGATTATCTTTAAAGAAATATGTTAAATACTGTAAAATTCCTATGTAAATGTATTTAGTGATGTAAGATTCTATTATATTTTCTTGATTTTTGAGAAATTATATCAAAATATGTGGTGTTATAATTATATTATAGAAACAGGTGAGATACCTACTCAAACATCACATAGTAAACACACGGAGTCCTATGCCAGCGATGATTTTGTACAGGTATATGGTATGAAACAAGACAGCCTGGAGGAGTCGAGTGTGACTGATGCAGAAGAATTCCTGAAACCAGATGAGCTTGTCAATTGTATATGTGACTTCCAGGAGGAGAATGGTCTAATGATACAGGTATATACATGAACTATACAAAGGGTTTACACACACCTTAAAATATCATTGGAAATTAAGGAAATATGATACAGTTTCAAATTTCCTTTATGATAGAATTTAAGATATCTGCGTTGAAAATTTTCTGAAGTGTTAAGTTACCAGGAGATATAAAAATCCATTATTAAATAGAATTATTTCATTTTCAGTGGTTAAAAGTGTGTGTTTTCTGTCAAAACAAATACCAGTACTTTTAAGGTTGAAATAAACATTTTTTGTGGCATACAGTTTTCACAGTAATTTTTACTATAACGAGCCTTGTTAAAAATATCATAGTTTACCACCTCAGGTTATCATGGGTAATCAATGAAGATCTTGGAAATATGATGGGATGAGGTAGAAAATTTAGTGATTAAATCCCCCGGCAAAGGAAATATGGGCATATATGTATATTATGTGTCAGCTTACGTATTATTGAGGATAACAGCAGTGTTAATAATATTGTATAAACATACTTTTAAAGGCAATATAATACGTTTTAAAATGTTTAGTTTATTTTACAATATGTCCTGGGAATTTGTCCTATAACAAATGCATTTATATGTTTACTTGGATTAATTCAGTGTGAAGTGTGTATGTGCTGGCAGCATGCTGCATGTTTTGGTATAACAGAGAGGACTCTGCCAAAAACATACATCTGTTTTGTCTGTGAAAACCCACCTGGTAAGTAAAACTTATGTATAAATTTATAAATTCAACTTTTTAAAAAATAATCATAACATGTAAGTTCATTTGATTTTTATGCTCTTTATAGGGAGAACATAGAATAATGTTTGTTACATTTTTACTTGGCAGCAGTATTAACTATAACAATGTGCACAGTGGAGGGTTGTCCTTCCTTAGGTCAAGGTCACACTATTGTCATTTTGTCTGAAATTTTAAAAATTTGTTGTGCACACTGTATCTTTTGAACCAACGTTTTTGGCAGAAATATTACTTATAATCAGATGATGTGTAGAACACAGGTCTGGACTTCCTGAGATCAAAATTGGTGTCAACCCCTAGGTATACTTGATTTATATAAACTTATATCAGAAAACATATTTAAGTTTCATTCTGTGAGCTAAGATCCATAATGGCCCTCTTGTTTACTTATAACAAATTAAATATACTTGCAGATTTAAAATTTATTTTAAAATTATTAGATTAAATTATTCAGCATGATATTGATTTGTATACATTTATATTGATGTTAATAATGAAATAATCAAGACTTGATTCTCTTGTATTGCTTATAAATTAAAAGCTATATGTTTGTACATCACTAGGTGTTCGAGAGAGTAGCAAGTATATACATGAGCAAGACTGGTTTAAGACTGGCGAGATACCATCATTTAGTTTTCTACCATTACCACCAATGTCTGAGGAGAGATGTAGTACAGTGAAGTCTACGCATACACTAGTGGTGGAGTTACAGCAGCTTAATGCTGTATTACACAGCCTGAAACTCCAGCTTAAAGTTCTCAGGTATATATCTTATACTGTAATGTTGTCTTTTTATTTATTTTATATTAGAAACTTGCAATTTGTCAGAAACTGAAATATTTCTAATATAAATGTTATATCTGAAAGTTAAAAATTGAAAATAAATCTTATATCGGAAACATAAATATTTGAATATAAATCTTATGTCTGAAACATAGATATTTGAATATAAATCTAATGACTGTAGCATAAATATTAAGATATTGAATTTCTTTTGTGAAACTTACGATATAAATCTTGTGTCTGAAGCTTTAAATTTGAAACTTAAAATGTAATTCATATATTTGAATCTTACAGTTTAAAACCTTTGTCTGAAGTCTTAGCTATAAATGTTATGTTTAAAACTTTAAATGTAAATCTTATGTCTGAAACTTTAAATTTGAAACTTTGAATATACTAGAAAATATAATGTCTAAATGAAAGTTATATAAATCATGCCCCTGGAATCAAAATTGGTTCTAGCCCTGAGGGTCACTTAGTTTATATAAACATACATAGTAACACATAATTAATTAAGTTTCTTTCGTGGAATTTCAATGCCAAGAGCTTAGATATTTGTCATGAATCATTTTGTAGCAGACATCTACAAATATTTCAAAAATTACTTGTATGCAGCTTGGATTAAAAAATGGCAAACCCAATGTAACCTCATTAGCAGCTTAAACATTAAAAAATTGTGACCATTTCTAGCAATGTATCTCGGGTGAGTGATGTGTTTTGACATATATTTTTTCTAATATCAGAACAAAAGATGAATCAAAGTTGAAGATGTGGAGAGCTGACTGGGATGTATTGGAGTCTGAGACTTTTGAAAGTTTTGCTTTGACAACAGATGATAAGAATGGTTTTATTAAAGATGGTATAAAAGCAGTGGAGATAGCTGAGCCACAGGCTGGTTCCAGTAAAGATTGTATAAAGGAGCCACAGCCAGGTTCCAGTAAAGATTATTCCCAGGAGCCACAGCCAGGTTCCAGTAAAGATTATTCCAAGGAACCACAGCCTAGTTCCAGTAAAGATTATTCCCAGGAGCCACAGGCTGGTTCCAGTAAAGATTATTCCAAGGAGCCACAGCCTGGTTGCAGTAAAGATTATTCCAAGGAGCCACAGCCTGGCACCAGTAAAGATTGTATAAATGTAGGAGAGACAGCTGTGCCAATTGCTGGTTGCAGTAAAGATTATTCCAAGGAGCCACAGCCTGGTACCAGTAGAGATGGTATTAATGCAGGGGAGACAGCCATACCACAGGCTGGTTCCAGTAAAGATTTTATAAATTCAGGGGAGACAGCTGTGCCACAGGCTGGTTCCAGTAAAGATGGCATAAAGGCAGAGGTAGGGGAAACAGGTGTGTCACAGGTTGATTCAAGTAATGGCGATGTGAAGGCAGAAGAGACAGCTGTGTCAAAGGCTGGTTCCAGTAAAGAGTGTTTTGAAACAGAGGAAACAACTGTGCCACAGAATGGTTCCAGTAAAGACAGTATGGCGGTAGGGGAGATAACTGTGCCACAAAAACAAATTATTAAAATTGAAAATGAAGAAGAAGTAAAAACAGAAATTAAAGCAGAAACTTCTTGTGATACAAATAAAGTAATTGAGACTGTGAAAACTGAAGAAGGTGTTAGTGAAGTTAAAGTTGAAGATAAGGAAGATGAATCTCAAAGTTCTACAACAACTGGAGATGTATTGAACAATCCTGTAAAATCTGGTACAGAGGAGAAAGAAGTTCTGACTACAGATAATGGGCATGAAGAAATAAAGGATGAAGCACAGTCTATGATGTTAGAAAACAATACAGGTTTGGAGCAGGTAGTCATCGCTTTTGTTACATTTAAAAGAAAATTAATTAAAACAATTGTCCCAATCAGACTGAAGTTCAGATCTACTTAAGTTATTTCTTGCATGTAGATCTGATTGCCACTGTATTTGTTTCGCCTTCATTGTGATTCGGATTTCTGTGCAGATAGGCATAAGATAAAGTATCAATATATCGCTGTCTGTGGGAGTGAAACAAATTTTGAGCATGCAATGTATAATCTGCTTTTAACATCTTTGCTATTCTTTCATAAAACAGTATGAGAAACTTACCTAAGCTATATTATTTAAGAAATAATATATCCCAAACAGTGATTTTATTGCTCAATGAAATCACTGTTTTGAGTTTGGATGTAAGGAATTATATCACGAGGGGGTAGCGTGTTAAAGGTGTGAGTAAATTTACTTGAGGAAAGAAATAGTTTTTTAATGTTGACTCACTTCAATTAAGTGGTTATTATGCTTTCCCTCCACTCACAAAGGGAAGTGCTATAACTGTATTTGTATTATACATGCAAACATTGTGTTGTTATATATCTACAGGAAGTAATAATCAAGGTAGAGGAGACAGGTGAGGAGAATCATTCCGACAGTACAGAGAGTGTAATAGAAGATCCTATAGAGGTGTGTGAGAGGAACCTGTTGAGTCATATACTTAGAGTACAAGCAGAGATCAGTGATAGGTTTGACAAAATACAGGAACAGATTGAAAGTAATTATCATTCTAAAGTTAAGTTAGCTTGAACATTATTTATTTAAAGATTGATTGTGAAGTAATCTTGCAGCTTATTTTGAAGTAATTTTAAGTCTGCTTTCTAGAACTGAACAGTACTTGTGTTGTCTGAGAAAATACACTCATGCCCCCTGGTGAACTCAAACCTACAAGCCTTAACCACTAGCCCACTGCTCTCCTCATAATTTGATGTTCTCTAAAAAGAGGAAGGTACATGTATATTGCACAAATTTTGTAAGATAGTAATAAAGTTTCTTTCTTTCAATTAGATGAACTTATATTGTACAATATCAGCTATCATGGCTATCAATCTAATAAACTGATATTGTATTATTTCAGTACTTAATGTCATGGCTTTAAGTTAGATAATCTGATGTTGTATTATTTCAGTGTAGTCATGGTTATCAGTTAGATAATCTGTTGTATTATTTCAGTGTTGGAAGCTATGGAGGCAATGCAGAGTAGGAGAGAGCTACCTAACCCACAGAACGTGCTCAATGATATGCCTCAACTTAAACGATCATTGAGAAACACGGAGAATGATCTTTGTAAAGTCAAGAAGATGTCTGTGTTCCATTAATTATATCCTGAATTTAATTAGCCCGTTAATTACTGTATTGTCTCCAGTTAATGCCCTCTTGAGCATGCATTTTTTCAAAAGCGGGCGCTAATTAGAACTATAAGAATGTGCTGTAAAATATGTTTACTATAGATACAAGTCAATTATAACAATCATTATTCATTATTATGATCTGAAAAACAAATTTACAATGCAGGTTTTTTTTTTTTAATGATTTATAAATCTATCAGCCTATAATCAGGTAAGATTGTTTTTAGTACAAAATGTGGTGAGGGTGCACTAATTAGAGGGAGAGGGGTGTTAATTGGAAACAATGAGGTGTATGATAAATTTGAGGTTAATGTTATACTGGTTAAAGATGTGATTATGAAATGAAACTATTCCAGAAATATATTTGTTTTCCTTTTATCCACCTACTTTGCAGAAGAACATTGATGTACATGCATTGTGTGACAGAGGGCATTGTTTTGTTTTGTGTATATATTAAAAGTTTTGTTTAGGGACCAAATAAAGATAAACAAAAGCATTTTAAAAGTGCTAATTTGTATTTGAATCTCTTTGTAAATCTATTTTTAGCTCACCTGTCACAAAGTGACAGGGTGAGCTTTTGTGATCGCTTTTCGTCCGGCGTCCGTCCGTCCGGCGTCCGTCCGTCGTCCGTCCGTAAACTTTTGCTTTAAATGACATCTCCTCATAAACCACTGAGCCAATTTCATCCAAACTTCACAGGAATGTTCCTTTGGTGGTCACCTTTAAAAATTGTTCAAAGAATTTAATTCCATGCAGAACTCTGGTTGCCATGGCAACCGAAAGAAAAATCTTTAAATATCTTCTTTTAAACAACCCTAAGAGCTAGAGCTTAGATATTTGGCATGAAACATCTTCTAATGAGTGTCTACCAAGTTTGTTCAAATAAAAGCCCTGGGGTCAAAATTGGCCCCGCCCCAGGGGGGTCATTGATTTTCCCTATATGCATATAGTAAAAACTTAAAAGATCTTCTTTTAAAGAACTGTAAGAGCTAGAGCTAAGATTTTTGGCATGGAACATCTTCTAGTGAGTGTCTACCAAGTTTGTTCAAATAAAAGCCCTGGGTCAAAATTGGCCCCGCCCGGGGGGTCATTGATTTTCCCTATATGCATATAGTAAACACTTAAAAAATCTTCCTTTAAAGAACTGTAAGAGCTAGAGCTTAGATATTTGGCATGAAACATCTTCTAGTGAATGTCTACCAAGTTTGTTCAAATAAAAGCCCTGGGGTCAAAATTGGCCCCGCCCCAGGGGGGTCATTGATTTTCCCTATATGCATAAAGTAAAAACTTAAAAAATCTTCTTTTAAACAACCCAAAGAGCTAGAGCTTAGATATTTGGCATGAAACATCTTCTAGTGAATGTCTACCAAGTTTGTTCAAATAAAAGCCCTGGGGTCAAAATTGGCCCCGCCCTGGGGGGTAATTGATTTTCCCTATATGCATATAGTTTAAACTTAAAAAATCTTCTTTTAAAGAACCGTAAGAGCTAGAGCTTAGATATTTGGCATAAAACATCTTCTAGTAAATGTCTACCAAGTTTGTTCAAATAAAAGCCCTGGGGTCAAAATTGGCCCCGCCCCAGGGGGTCATTGATTTTCCCTATATGCATATAGTAAAAACTTAAAAAATCTTCTTTTAAAGAACTGTAAGAGCTAAAGCTTATATATTTGGCATGAAACATCTTCTAGTGAATGTCTACCAAGTTTGTTCAAATAAAACCCCTGGGGTCCAAATTGGCCCCTCCCCAGGGGTCATTGATTTTCCTTATATGCATATAGTAAAAACTTATAAAATCTTCTTTTAAAGAACCCAAAGAGCTAGAGCTAAGATATTTAGCATGAGACATGTTCTAATGGGTGTCTACCAAGTATGTTCAAATAAAAGCCCTGGGGTCAAAACTGGCCCCGCCCTGGGGTCATTGATTTTCCTTATATACATAGCAAAAACTTAAAAATCTTCTTTAAAAAAACCCAAATAACTAGAGTTTAGATATTAAGCATGAAACATCTTTAAGTAAATATCTACAAAGTTTGTTCAAATAAAAGCCCAGGGGTCAAAACTGGCCCTGCCCGAGGGGTGTCATTGTTTTTTACTCTATGTGTATAGTAAAAACTTAAAAAATCTTCTTTTAAAAAACCCAATGAGCTAGAACTTAGATGTTTTGCATGAAACATCTTCTTATGGGTGTCTACCAAGTCTGTTCAAATAAACAAATAAAAGCCCTTGGGTAAAAATTGGGCCGGGGGGGGGGGGGCTATATACAGGTGAGCGACCTCAGGGCCATCATGGCCCTCTTGTTTATTTACTTTTTTTTGCATTGATTTTTTTTCTGCATTGCTTTGTTTTTGTTGGGGTTTTGGGGGGGATGTGAAAATATACTTTATAGCATTGTTTTGTGTTTTTGGGGATGTTAATGAAAACTTTATAGCATCTTGTTGTGTTTTTGTGTCGCCTTGAAAAGGTGACATATAGGGGTTACTTTTGTCGGCGGTGTCGGCGGCGGCGTCTGTGTCGGCGTCGTTGTCGGCGTCCCCTAAAGCTTGTCCGGAGCATAACTCAGTCACTATAAGTCTGAATGACTTCAAACTTGGTATGCATGCTTCTTTCAATAACCCGAAGTGCAGTGCACATGGACCGGTACTCTACAGTTCTTATTTTTTGAGTTATTGCCCTTTGTTAATTTTCATACTTTAATTTTGTCCGGGCCATTTCTCTTCAACTAAAAAAGCTATGGACTTGAAACTTCATAGGATGATAGATCTCATTATTAAGAAGTGCAGTGCACAAGAACCAGTACTCCGCACTTCCTTATTTTTGAGTTATTGCCCTTTGTTTATTTTCATACTTTATTTTTGTCCGGGCCATTTCTCCTAATGTATAAAAGCCATGGACTTGAAACTTCATAGGATGATAGGTCTCATTAAGAAGAAGTGCAGTGCACAAGAACTGGTACTCTGCATTTCTTTTTTTTTTTGAGTTATTGCCCTTTGTTTATTTTCATACTTTAATTTTGTCCGGGCCATTTCTCCTTAATTATAAAAGCTATGGACTTGAAACTTCATAGGATGATAGATTTCATTATTAAGAAGTGCAGTGCACAAGAATCGGTACTCTGCATTTCTTAATTTTTGAGTTATGGCCCTTTGTTAATTTTCATACTTTATTTTTGTCCAGGCCATTTCTCCGAAAGTATAAAAGTTATGGACTTGAAACTTCATAGGATGATAGATCTCATTAAAAAGAAGTGCAGTGCATAAGAACTGATACTCTGCATTTCTTATTTTTGAGTTATTGCCCTTTGTTGATTTTCTTACTTTATTTTTGTCCTGGTCATTTCTCCTCAAGTATGAAAGCTATGGACTTGAAACATCATAGAATGATAGATCTTATTGATAAGAAGTGCAGTGTACAGAAACTGCTGCTCTGCACTTATTATTTTTTTAGTTATTGCCCTTTGTTATTTTTCATATTTCATTTTTGTCCTGGCCATTTCCCCTAAACTACATTGTTCACAAGGCGACACATCCGACTCGCGGAGTTCTAGTTGATGTTAAAGCATACTTTATAACTTTTTTCGGCTTCAGTGCACATTTTGTTAATTGACAAAGCACCAAGTCAAATTGAGAGTTTTACAGCATAAACTGTGTCAAGGATTGTGTTCTTTGTAAGAATACAGTACAAGATACAATATAATGTATGATGAAATAGTTCCCTATTGATTGGTATTGATTTTAAGAAGTTACTGTACCTTGATAACAACATGAAAAATATTGTTTGTTGATATAATAATATACATGCACATTATAATTAAGTGGTTGTAGAAAAAAATGTATTTGCCTTTAAAAGAGAAAAAATAGATACATGATAATATATTATGTACAAATAAGTATAATAAATTTTGTTATAACAGACATAGTGTTTTTGTCATCTTTATTGATACCACTAATGTTTAAAACCAAACAGCTTTGCACCTTGTTGTTCTAATGTATTAGTTTTGAACAGAAGCTTGAAGTTAATTTATACGTCCATTATATTGTATGTTTTGTGAAAGACATTATGACATTATGCCCAATATATATCATGTGATCGATTATAATTGAGAGATTTCAGATGCTATAATTTGAAAATTAATTGCTTCAAAACTTATGTATGTGCCAAGATGAAACCGGTTTGTATATCTGAAAGACTTAGGTTGGAAATCTTATTTCACTGGTTAAATTTTCTTGATTTACACTTTGCCTTTTCTAATGATGTATATCATTATTAAGGTGGGTAAAAGTTTTATTGAAATTGTCCGAAACTCGGGATTTTACTCTCCAGGGACCTACACTTTTCTGCATTTCTAAATGGATTATGCTAGATCTATCTTGTTTCTACAGATTATGCATAATCCAGGTACATTTACATAGTATGTAAGTGAGAAATAAGAGTTATATCTGCTGTCTTCTTAATTAATAACACATTCTAAGTAACAAAGCATTATTTTATTACAATAGATAAGCAGATTATCAAAGGTAATGCAGATTATCACCATGTTGCGCATTATCCAAGATAAATCTACGATTCCCGCCAAAAATAATTTAGTTGTGTTGGCCAGAAATAGTGTTGTGCAACCCATACCGACTTCGGAATACCTTTCATTTGTCGGATAGTGCACCTGTCCGAATTTGTTTTGAAAACATGGCGCTGACACTCACCGAGGACTTGATACGGAATCGTGTCGGCTTGCAGCATGATAATTTAGGTAAAGTATTTATTTGTTTTGGCAGTCATTTCACAAATTATTTTGAATATTCATCACCAGATTTTTATTATTCGATTATTTGCATTTCATCATGAAAATAATTTTGACAGACGATTTTAGACAGGTTTTTCATGAAAAAAATCACAAAAAAATGTACCTATTTTTTTTGGTTGTGCGTGTTGTTATGTATTATTTTTCAATTAATTTGAAATTTCGTGTTCTCTATTGAATGCATGCATTAGTTAATTTCTAAAATGAATAATCTTGTAGCAAACCTAATGGCCTCCCTAAAATTTCGTTAGAGATGCAAGTCCAGACTTGTTGACCAATTGTTGGTAAGGAAAGGCTATAATCCTGTGTATTGATATTCAGTGGCGATAAATAGCCATAAATTACTGATGTGCAAATTTATTAAAGCCAAACCTATGAAGTTGAAGCACATATTTATTTGTTATAATAGATTAGTTGGGTTGTCTTCAAACAATTTGTGATCCTTTTACCAAAGTAGGTGATAATGAAACTCAATAAATGAAAACAGACAAATTTTGGAATTTCAATACCCTAGCACTTGTTCAGAAATTTAATATATTTTTATAAAACTGATTTGAAATTTAAATGGTTAAAGAACCCAAAAGTTTAATATCTGGATACATTATAGTAAAGACTTGATTGTAACAAAAAAAACAGGTTTTAAAATGAGAAGTTAAATTTTCACACAAATAACACAGTATTAAAGAGTATTAGCCAGTCCATTAGGTTATATTTGAAAACTGTGGTTTAACAGTTAAATGCTGGGTAATCCAACTGTATTTGTCTGCGGACAGAAGTTTGGATCACATTATTTTCAATGTGAGGTATTGCATGCATATGACTGCATGGGAAGTCAATAAGACGTACGTGTGGGTGAAAGGGCATTTTTTATTGCAATTAGATTTCAGTTCATCAAGGTGTTCATACAAAATGATGGAAATATTGAGGAAGAAATTATTGAATTGGCCAGAATCAAAGTTATCTATTATCAATCTGTAAAAGAAAATATAATAAAATATTAAGATGTTATCACCAATAAGAAAAAGATTTTATGTCCAGATAATTATGATACATGAAAATAATTGTCAAATGATAACACTGAGAGTTAATACTGTTGATTTAATAGAAATCCAGCCTTATAAAATATGTCATTGTAAATAAATCTTCTTTTAAAAACAAATACATTTATGAGCTGGTGTGAGGAAGTCATAACAATTATGGGAAATTTATTTAAAAAATGAGGACATTTTAACAGTTTTGTCAATCGGGAAACTGATAAAAAGACGAATATAGAACAGGTAAGCGCATATTAGGGTCAGTTGTGACCAAAACTATATATCAAAGTCACCAGTGTTTTTTGGGTCTGGACTTAGTTTTGGTCGCAACTGACCCTAATATAGTCCTGGCACTATTACAACCTCCTTTGTTTGGAATAATTTAGACAAAAATAATTCTAAAAAGATTAACATTATTTGGCCAGGAAATATTTTTATTTAAAATGGAATTTGAAAGCCTAATTTTTTCAGACACTCAGAAAATAATGAAATTTACATTTCTTTGGTTCTAAACTGATGTTTGAATAACTATTGTAAATAATTAACCAATTTGGTACTGTCAGTTAGGGCCAGTGTACAATTTCATTCTAGTATATTTTGAAAACCTAGAGCTGGATTTTAAGTGCTCATCATGCACGTTCAGTGTTCACCGGGGAAAATTTGATTAAATGTTTGTTTATGGCTTTAAACATGTAACTTCAATTATAGCATCGAAGATATTACATTGAAAATAAATTCATTGATGAGTTTTACCTTCTTTTGAAAAGGTCATGGGTCATATTGGATTCGTGGCAGTTTAACCTATGACAAAGTATAAAACTAGTAGTCATAAAATAAAATGATTAAAAAGCATTGACAAAGAAGCTTCAAACTGTGTATATAGATGCACCTTGATGAGTTCTACCTCCTGAATCATTTTCAGATTAATTGCACAATTATTGTCCCACAACTGTCATTGTTTTTATTTCAGAGGATGTTAAATCATTGGCCCTGCCAGGTACATATCATGAGAAAGTTGTCAGCCTTGGTTCATCTCTACGAAAGTTTTCCAGACTGAAACATCTCGATCTTTCTAGAAATAATATATCTAGCCTTCAGGTAGGTAACATGTTTTGATGACCAGGTTTAATTTCATTTGACTAATATTTAAGGGACCATCAGAGATAAATGAAAAATCATTTGAGTTCGAACATTTAATCCTGTGAATTAATGGATAGTACTACAGCAAACATTAAATATAGCATTCTTTAACTGAATAAAGATTGACTGTGATATACTAGTATTTGTCATCCTATTGAGAAATTCATTTTAGAACTTCATTTTAAATCTCTATTTTAATTGAAATTTTGTCTTGATTTTTCAGGGCTTGGAACACTTAAAACTTTTGGAGAAGTTAAATCTGTATCCTTTGAAATTTAAATTAGTCATTATGACACTAAATAACCACACAAAATCTATTTACGAGGGTTGTCCACAAAATTTGTGCACTACAGTTATGTCGCGAGAGTTTCTGATAAAAAGGCATGAATTATATATCACTCGAAGGGAAAAACTGTCGCAAATAAGAAAACAAAAGAAAAAGCTGTGTAACCGGTGTCGTAAAAAAGAATCGTCATACAGTTACCATAGTAACGTAATACCGGCCCACGACAAAAATTTGGGTTAGTTCATTAATTTGATGCATCACACAATCCTTTAAATACTACATATAAATGCTAAAATTCAGGGGAAAGTGTGTGTATGTATTCCTGACATCACTCGAAAATATGATAACATTTGCTCAATTGTAACGGTCATAAACAAATATTTCCGTGTGGTTGTCAATACTGTCATTACATGAAAATGTCAATAGCTAAACGTCTGGAAGTACGGACGATCATTAAATTTTGCACAAGCATTGGTAAAACACCAACAGATACCTACAAAGAACTTAAAATGGCAGGGGGGACCAGTTCATTGTCATGATGGCTGGTTTATAAATGGCACAAACGCTCTGTAGAATGGAGAGAGTCGGTAGACGATGAAAACCGATCAGGCAGACGTCCGTCCGTAATGCCGGCACATGTGACGAGGGTTGTCCATATATTCGTGCACTGGTGGAATATGTTACATGTAGGTTGCATAACAACAATAAAAACTACAAAATACTTTGCAATAATCATTCCTCTACTGGCAGTAAAACAAGTTATGACATAAAAAGCAAATACCACTTTACAAGCAACAAAAATTAATGCAATCAAAGTAATGAACTAACCCAATTTTTTGTCGTGCGCTGGTATTACGTTACTAAGGTAACTGTATGATGATTCTTTTTCATGACACGCCGGTTACACAGATTTTTCTTTTGTTTTCTTATTTGAGACAGATTTCTGCTTCAAGTGATAAATTATAATTGATAACTTTTTATTAATAACTCTTACAATAATAACTGCAGTGCAGGAATTTTTTGGACAACCCTTGTATTTAAGTTTATTGACCTACTGCGTTCTTATTAAATACAATTCTCTGTTTTGGGAATATCAAGATGAAAATGTGAAGTTGGTCACCCAACAGTACAATGAGCCTTGTCAAAGTGCAGACTGTGGATGTGCAAACTGGCTTGGTCCTTACTGCTGGCAAAGACTTAACACAACAGTTTTATCAGTCGGTCTCATCAGGGTAAAAGTTAAGGTATGTCAAGTAAGAAGTGCTGTATTTCTGGATGTCTTAGCATGGACTCTTATTTCTTTAATGAAGCATTCAGAATGAAATCAATCCTTCCTGATACTGTCCTTTGAGAATCATTTGTAATACTGTTGACTGCAATATGGATTTATTTGTAGATTAAATATTGAAGAAGGAATTTGTAACTTTTATAATTGGGTACAAATTTAGTCATAGAATTTGGTTTTGGGTTATTGTCATCTTCACATAAAAATGTTGCAATTACATTTACTTTCATACTTGAATACTTCAATTAGGAAAACAAAAGCAAAACAAAAACAATATTTAAACAATTACATGTACTTTACTCATAGTCTCACATTTATTTATTCTTATAAAGTGAAACTTATTGTGCAGATTTGAAGTTTTGTCCTTAACTCATTATTCAGTTACTATAATAACATAGAAACATTAGATGAGTTGAAGAAATTAAAGTTCAACCCCAATTTGAAGGAGTTAGATCTGCGTTTGAACCCAGTGACTCGCACAGAAACAGATTATAGGCTGTATCTAATACACATGCTGCCTAACTTGCAGAAACTTGGTATAGTATTTTATAACAATTTAACTTTACTGTTTCCCAAATACACTCATTTTTGGATATTTTACTACAGATATGTCTTTAGTACCCCAAGGTTTTACATGCAAAGAGACAAGTTTTCAAGCATTTATCTAAATTTAGGCTTTTTCTATATAAAACCAATAATGCTGAATTAAGGGTTTGCAGTTGTCTGACATCTTGAACTTGTACCTGTGTTACTTTTGTGTTCTACTTCTCTTACTGATAGAGTTCTGAAGTTCAGTATTACCTAAATGAACCAGAGTCTACACTGACCAAATGCTGCGTCAACAAAATCTGAATTCTAGTTACTTGTCTGTTTTCATCTAAAGCATTTCTTAACTTGTTCATATAATATTTATATAGTAAATTATTGAAAATTTCCACTTGTCTGTACAGTCTTTGGGACAACTTCAGCAATACGGACAGTTGATTTTGCCATTCCTGAAATGTTAACATTCTTAGTGACATTGATGATTCAACTTCAAAAAATGGTTAAGCTAGACAATGTTCAAATAATTATTTTTGAAAGTCATTTTTACACTATTAAAATGTTATTATATTACTTACAGATGACCGTAGTGTGCGGGACAGGGAGAGACAAGGTGCTCTTATACATTACAGTTCTAGTCAAGCTACTGAAATGACAAACCACCCAACCAGAGAGGAACCTCCGTCCAGAATCCCTAATCCTAGAGCAGAACATGTTAAAACTATGGGTAGTGGAAGAGGTATTTCAAACTTAAGACATCTGTAAAATTAAGCCTCCATATTTGCAATTTTCAGCCTTTTTTTGTTACATGTATGATAAAATAAACCATTTATTACTCAACTAAGTTTGTTGTTTGAATATATGATATAGGAAAGAGTATCAGAGGAAAGAGTATCAGAGTAACGGTTTATACAGTCTTATTACATTTATATAGATAACATAACATCAGATATATACTAAGATAAAGTCTCACTGCAAAACAGTGTTGTCAGTTTTTAGTTTCATTCTTACCTAATTGTTCAGCATAATAATTTACTAATATTCAGGGCCAAAACACCATTTTTGGGGAAGGGGCCTCAGCCTTTTTCTTGGGGAAAATATGCGTGATTTTGGCATACTTTGGGATAGGGGTCTCAAATTTTAACACAAACTTTTAACAAGTTTTTCAAAATAGAGAAGCAAAAAGCACTGGGAAATACTAATAAGGCAGTAAAAGACCTTTTTAAAATTCAACACCATCATTTAATTTTGTTCTAAATTCTATGGGAAATTTCTAAAGACTGTAATGGGGAATTTTGAGGACCAAACTGGGGAAAAAAAGAGGCTAGTTTGGTAAGGGAAGCAGCCTATATTCGGCCTCTACAAAGAAGGGTTTTTTTGGCCCTGAATATATATATATAAAAAGAGGTCATTTCAATATTATACATCATAGGGATATATCAAATATAAATATTATCAATAATCAAATGTTTTTTTGCTTGCTTTATTTTGTAATGTTTGATTTTGTCAAAGTGTTTCCTTGATGCAGTCTATATAAACTGTAAAAGTATAATTTCAGTTTTTAAATTTGTTATTTTGTGAGTTATTTGATTGTATGTATACAGTTTTAGATGATGATGATGTTGAGATACTAGATCTGATAGCTAGAACCGGAGGTGATTTAAGTAAACCACGTCCATTGACAGGGTCTAATGTGAAGGAACCTTCTGTAGAAGATTATTCCATTGTTGGTAAGTGTCTGTATTATCTTAGTCCAACTAAGTAATTGTGCCAATGTACTATGCTTTGAGACATTGTGATATTTTGTGTAAGGGGAATATCTCCCCTCTAGAAGCAAGTTTCTGACCCAGAACAAAAATATCCCAGAAATTTATCTTTGGCACATCAAAATGTTTTGACTATGTATTATCTTAAACTTAATGTATGATAGCCATTCATGTATATATTTTTTATCCTCCATTTGAAAATTATAAAAGTTATGAAAATAAGTGCATACTAGATGACACCATTCTTTTCACAGTGTAGAAATTGTCACAAAATGTTTAACAATTTCAATTTGTAATGTAAAAAAACAACTTTTTTATTTTTATATTGTAGTATTTTCTATCATATTGTATTTATTATATATAATTAGGGATGGCAACGAGTAACCGGTTAACCGAGTACTCGATCGAACGTCCGAATATCGGTTAACAAAAATGATATTCGATTACTCGGAAAAAATGTATAATTTCCATTTTATTTGCTTTTTAGACAGTTTGGTGTATCCAATTAGTTCAAAAATTCGGAGATGTGCATATACCTTCATAAATACCTGTTAAATGCAATCACAACTTCCTTGCAGAGGTGCGAAAATGATACCATAAATTTAATGAGGCGATCAACAGTTTGACACGCGCACATGTGTCGCTTACGTCATCCGGCCTCTTATGATATTAAGTAACCTTTAATTGTGTAACACAATGCAGTTTGTACCAGAATCTTGTTTTAAGGTAACATTTTTGAAAACAACAAAGGGCCGTATTGCTATTATGATATGATAATTAAGGTAGTATTTAGTCCCGGTTAAACTTTTGTTGCCGCCGATCAGTCTATTTTATTACAAGAAGAAAAAGATGTTTCAACTGCTTAACATGTTTTAAACCTGATATTTCATTAATTAAAATGTTCTAAAGCTAAGTATAATGTCGTTGATTTAATTTTAGTTAATTTGTCTCCTTTGCAGTCCTATCTATAGTTACGAATTCTATGAATGTAAATAGAAAACGAAAGTAGCATACGGACGGTGTTGATAAATGTGTGATAATCTTTGAAGATCATTGGAAATCGTCCGAGTAACCGAGTACTCGATCGGAAAAATGACCGAGTACTCGAGTATTAATTTTGGTATTCGTTGCCATCCCTATATATAATGTACATTGACTTTAAATGTGTTAAATATTTTCAGGTCTGAAGAAGCTTTCCCGTCAGCCGGATGATTTACCGGAACAACGGGTAAGTTTATCCCATCAGGTTTCTCTGTAACAATTTATTGTTGCATGGTTTTATTATACTCTTATCATAATAGTCAGCCATATGTTCTTCTAAAAATTATTAATATTTTTGCTTTTTTAATGCAGATTATTTTTGATACATACTAAAAGTAGTCGTAAAAGATAGCAAATGTTTTTAAAAGTACATAATAAAATTTTCCTGATTTATCATTTGATTGTGAGTATAGTGTGATATTGTTTGTTTTAATTGTGTTAACTTTTGTGAAGAGATAAAATGTAGCAATACTTGATTTTCGTGATAATGTTGTGGATAAGTTTGCGCATAGGACCTCCACATGGTTTTTTTAAGGACCATCACTTTTCTCAGTTTAGGTGTCTTTTCATTCAAGTTTAAAAGCACTAGTGACATCAATGTATATCATTTAGATATAATTATGTCATTTGTTGCGTATGTTTAATGCAGTGTTTGGTTACAAGCAATAAAACTTAACGGTTCTGATAAAGGACTCTGGTGTAGCATCCAACTCAACTCCTCTGGCTTTTGTAGATTATATTATAGTTAAAGACCAATTTATATGATAAAACTACCAACAGTTTCAGCCAAAGAAGAATAAAGTACCAACAGAGATGGATGATGTTATAGCAGCTTATAAGAAAAAGTACCCAAATATACCTGATGTTGAATTGTTCCCACCCTCAGATAATGATGGTCCAGCCAGGAACAGAGATCCTAACCTAGAGTTTGATGATGAGGCAGATGCTTATAATAAATTCAAAAGTCATGGATTCTTTACTCCAAACCCTGAAACAGGTGAGTGACTTACCATGTTTATAACCTATGACTCTAGGAGCATTGTCAGACTGGAAATAAAACCAAGTTAATTTCACTAAGTTTCCAGTAAATTGGTATAGAAATTTGAATCTGTAGAAGTAAAGAGCATAATTATGATTTGATGTAAAAATTGTTAACCACTTGGTTTAATGTGGTCATATTGTTCAGTTGTCTGATACTCAACTGGGTGATCATTACTTGAAGCCATAAAAAGGTCATAACCCTGTTTCTTTATATGGAAACAGAACTGGTAATTTCCAGAAAACAGACTTGACGATATAAGTTTAAACCTAAGTCTGCTTGCTACAACTGAAACTACCTTATTGATGACTGCGGACCAAGATCATGGTCCGCACTGTTAACTCTTCATTCTGTTCTTTTTTTAAAATGATGAATGGTTTTGAGAGATTTTAAGGTGGACAAGCCTATTTAGGGCAGTTAATGTGATTAAGTTGAATAAACTCTAAGCTAATATCACAATCAAGCTAAAAAAGTATAGTTAAAATAACCATTTAATTATGTAATCTAAAAATGTGTACAAACATATTGATTTGTTTTGGTTAAATGAATAGCTGATGATGTTGAAGATAATGGTGCCAGTTTTATTATGGCTGAGAGAGACTCGTACCCAGCACCTCCCTCCAGGATACAGCTAGAGAGAACCAGAGGTGCTGACCCTGACGAGGATTTAGACGTGGAGCCAGGACAAAGGCAGTCATATAGTAGGAGTAGGGTTAGTTTATTAACTTTATTTACAATGTTACTATTTATAGTATTGCAAGAAAGACAAAATATTAGCATTGGACTATAGCTTTTCTTCTTCCATACCTGTTTTCAAAAATGTAATATGTTAGATGGCTGTGTTAATAAATTATATTTAATATCACCATGTACATAATAAATTATGAACTCTCAACTCTCCCAGAAAAGCCCCTCACAAAATGAACATGAAATGTGTTGAACCCAATACCAGGTGAAGTGCAGAAAAATATTCAGTGTTCAATTTATCTCTTATATTATCTTTCAGAAAGACAGTTATGATCAACCAAGAGCAGAGAAATATGAAGAAAGTGAGCAGCCAGTACAAAGAAAGGCTCCTGAAGAACTTTCAGCCAGTACTAAAAATGTGCCTTTAAAATCTGAGAACCCAGAATCTAGATTGTTCCTCTTCCAGATACTAGACTTGGTTGATCGATACTGGAACGGATCCAAATCTTTACACAAAAATAATAAATTTAAAGGTATGGTAGAATTTGAACATTGTTTTATTTACAGAAGTTTGAAATTTTTACCCATTTATCATGAAAGATTTAATTCTCAAATTGGAACCATGTCTTCTTATACAGAAAAATAGCTTGATATGCAGTGTCAAGCTGGAGTTAACTGGAAAGTAAAGGCTCTATATTTGTTGCTTATTTTTTTCGTGTTTCCATATTGAAATCCAATAAATTTTGAATGGCGTGTTCCAAATTCATAATAGGAAACTGAACAAGTTACAGTAACATTATGCTTATATCTTTTTTATTGTCAAGTTGAGCTGAATTGGTAGATATTAAAAAGATTGACTTTTCAATGTTCATTGACTTATAATTGATAATGAAAGATATGTAGGATAGAAATATAACAACTGCATAAAATATTAAAAGACTCTTCTTTGTCACTTGAACATTAATGAATTATGATACATTTTGAAGGATGACTATAGCATTTTCTGTGAGTCAGGTAGGCTATTTAATATTAATTACACACATGAACTGGACTGTAAAATTAAAAACAATTAAGGGAAAATCTAAAGTTATTTTGACTTTGACCTGTGCACCCACTATTTATGCTTGGATGGGCATAATGTAACATTAAAACATTCATATATTTCAGCATTAGCATATGGAGCTGTAGATGACTATTTTAGATCACAGGCTGAAGACACGAGTAAACTTGAAGTAAAACAGTTAAAAGATGAGCTGGCTGAAATACGTAAAGAAAATAAGCGATTACGACGCAATGAGGACTTGACAAAATCCAGTCTCGAAGATAACATGGCAACTGAGGCACATTTGAAAGCATCGTTACAGAAAGCTTTCACTGATGTTGTAAGTCTGGAAGTTAATACTTAGAGATTTTGTTAAATAGATTTTAGGTTTTATCAAGTATGAATATGTTAACTTAAAGTATATTGTTTGAGGCAAACAAATACTTTATACTTAACTTAAGGTGAATACTTAACTCATTTATGTTATAATCTTGTATGACCTTTTATGGTCAATTGCCTTGAAACCAAACTCTATCATGCGCTCATTACTTTAACAGATACATGTTCTATTGAAACGCAATATCCATAAAACAGTACTGATGTGTGCATACTATTAAGAATGGAGTATAGATCATATTATCCTGAAGCCATGGCCATGAGTGTAATAAACAATATAACACTAGTGTAACAACACTTTATTAATGTGACATCATTTGTGTTATATAGAAACATAGCGTAAAGGCGCGATATAATGTTAGCGTTACACTATAGGTGGGTCAATGAAAAATTACTCTTAGCTGAAAACCTTTATTATTATTTTCCAAAAGCTCGCATAATATGATTTTATTTAATAAATTGAGTATTAAAATTAATACTCATTCAGTAACACCTACTTAAAGAATGGTTCAGTAATATCATATGTAATACGTATGCTTATCTGTAGATTGAATTGTAATCTAACTTGTTTATACTTTAACTATTTCAGGAGATGTTGAAAGATAAAATTCAGTCATATGCTGCTGAAAATAAAAGATTACAACAGAAAGTACAGAATCAAGACTCCTATGGTAACACCACAAACTTAAATCAAACACAGCTAGGTAAGACCATGTTTAATTCAACAGTAAATGATATAGGATTATGGAATAGAAAAACTTAAACTTTAGGCAACTGACAGATATAAAATTTCCCCCTTTTGAAAACAGGGGTTTATAAACACTGTTTTTTCTTGCTTCTATCATGGTCTGATTTTGACTATTTAATTTAAAAGCATATTTGAAACTTCCAAAAATGAAAATTTTTTTTCCCAAAAAATTGAAAAATTTACATATCCATTTTAATTTAGCATGTGGGGTTAAAAAAATTGTTTTTATCATATATGGGTTTTTTGACAGACACGGGCATCAATACATGATCCCTTTTTTAGTCAAATGTAGACACAAAAACTTTTAACGGGTAAAAATTTTTTGCACACAAGTTTTGTCATAAAATTTTGGAACATTAATCTCAAAAAATTATTTCCAGTCCTGTCATGTCTAAAAATCTCACTGGTGTCCCTTTCATAATTGGCTATTAAAATTCAAACAGGAATATACTATAGCATGAATAAGACTATACCAACACTGCAATTTCGCAATACTATTGATTGCAATAAAATAATGGTTATAGTATAATTTCAAATGTGTGAAAATAATAAAGTATTAAAAGATTTTATCATGATTTGTATTTTAGATGAATTACGTAATCAAAATGAAAAGTTAAAGAGGGAGATAGAGAAACAACAATTCCAGGTAAAGCAGTTTAAACAGCTCCAGGAATTGTCCAGTATGCTACAAGAAAGTCACAAGTATGTCAAAGCTTCTTTTCATTTTCTTTTGCATAATATTTTTATATGATAAATATAGTAAGTTCAAGAAAATTGTTTTATTTTAGTTTAATTGTATAGGAAGGTATATGCTAATAAACACATTGTTGAGTCTGTTGCCGGAACCAAACAGAACTGAGCAAAGATTGTTAAGTTTCTTGCTTTTGGTTATATTGGCCTCTGTGGCTGAGTAGTTAGGGTTGCAGGCTTTGAAACTCTTACTACTTAACTGTAAGTCCCACCAGTTGGCTTACAGAAGATTAGTTGTTTTACTTGTGAGCCCATTTCTGCATGGAGGGGACATTTACATCCTTGTTGGGATACTGCCATATTTCCTTTACATTGTTGGTGTTACTTAAAGCTCATGTTCATCTTGTGAGTCCTTTTTTGCATGAAGGTGACCTTCGTGCAAGGTGTAACTTAAACTAATAAAGCTTGGAAACCAATATATTTCCTTTACAATTTTGGTGTTACTTAAAGCTTAATCAATTATTTGTATGAGGGTGAATAAAAAAACGTGGACTTTCATTATAATTTAAAAACTACTCAACGAAAATCAATGAGATTTTGTACACGTATTAAAGTAAAACAATTAAATTTTAAAAGAGTAATATGGTTTAAATTGATGTATTTTATTGTGTTTAAAAATTAAGTTTTATTAGTCCTGGGTAGGTTGTATTATAAGTAAAGATTATTTTGGGGTTGTTGGGATAAGGG
>NW_026861744.1:0-25402 GCF_026571515.1 Ruditapes philippinarum | reverse complement strand
TCTATATAGTACATATATCATATTCTTTGCAAAGTTTACATAAAAGAATAATAATTGTTATGTATGCAACATATATCATGTATATAATTTATATCTGACCAGTTGGTATTTCCAATATTATCATTGTTCTATTTTTAAAACATAAACTACATGTATGTACTAGAACTTTCTTAACTGTTGTAGAAAATTCTAGATTATGATATATGCATTATATTTAGATAGAAACTTCCGAAATGTTCTTTATTGTTGAAGTTGCTAGATTATGGTTACTGTAGAACATAATAGACTTTTCTGGAATTTTCTTAGTTAATATATATAAAGTGACATTTTTCATTACTTCTATCTTTCAAGTCATCAGTTATCTTTTAAGTCATCAGTTACCTTTTAAGTCATCTTGTGGATTTTATTGTGTGAATTTATTCTAAATTGTTTTTGGATTTTACTTTGATTTAAAAGTGCTATTCAAAAAAGGATCATTCAAGGATCAGACTAGACATTTGAGATTTCATTTTTATTTGGACTTCAGGTATATGTAAACATTATTTAATTTTTCTTTAATAATTTTTCTGTAATAAATTTGTTATTGTTACAAGTTTGTTGCTGGCTTTTCTTTCTCGTTACGCCTGGCTCGTAACATAATGTAATTTTCAACGTGTTTTGTGTCTACATGTAACCCTGATATACACCTTCAATAGAACTCCAATTGTCACATGTTTGTCAAAATATTTACTGCTCTTTCTAACGGAATGCGGTTGGTTCTCACAATATGCCCCCAAGTTTCCTGAGATAACGTGAGCAATGGTGGGATACTACATCGTTGTTATTTTCGATTTGAAAAATAACAACTTTATCAGACTGCCATCTTGGTTTTTAAATATACAGGGGAGACTAACTAATATTTTAGCCCTAACTACTTCTAAGTAGTGTTATCTCCCCTTTCGAGTAAATGTTTTTTGAAAGTTATCAGTATAAGTATCAGATTTTTTTATTCAGTTTTAACAGTTTTATTAAAGTTTCGATAAATAAATCTTTCTAAAAAATGGAATACTACTGAAAGTTAAGCTTTTATATGCGAATGTTTATGAGTATGTTCTTCCTTGTATTCATGTCGTGACTTTTCTAGATACGTATCTATCTCTGTTTACTTTTCTTCGTCAACTTTACTGCAAAACATATTCTAGTTACAGTCTGGTCCTAAAACGACGCGGAAAATCTCCTTGACATTGTACTGTGTAAGGCTTTATATTATAGTTAAGAAAACCCAACAATCTCGTACAAAATCGAATTCACATCAAGTCAGGCAAATGTTGTTTTCACGGTTTTCTTCAGAATATTGTGGGGTTTTTTTTGCGTCAATTTCTACAAATTATAAACAAAAAGAACAAATAGCCGGTCCTAAAAACGATCATACAATGCGGAAATCTCCTAGACAGTTTACTTGGGTTAGGGCTTTAGTCCTGATTTTACTGTAAAGAAGACCCACTACCTTGTCGATTCTGCATCAAAGTCAGGCAAATTATTTTGTCACCGATGTCACGAGAATATTGTATTTTTAATACGAACATTCCTACAGTTTATATACAGAAAGAACAAATAGCTGGTCCTTAAAACGATCATGCCACACGGAAATCTCCAGGACAATGTGATTTGGTTTTGGCCTTATATTTCTGTAAAGAACTACCACCAAACTTGTACAAAATCGAATCCGCATCGATATCAGGCAAATTGTTTAGTGTTTTGTCAAATTTGTTTCGAAAATATTGTGTTTTTTACGAAAATTTCTACAGTTTAAATAAAGAAGTAAAAATAAAAACACAAAAAGAACCTCCAAACGATAACAAATTAACGGATCATTTCGTCAATTTTGTCAAGAAATTAGCGTTCATTTTCTGATGAAATACTATATAACTCCATCCATTTTAAAAAGGGATTATCCACAGATTCCCAATTAAAAATGCCATTTTCAGCTATTTTAGTGGATATTTTAAGATGTATTTTAAGGGAAAAACAACAAAAAGTAGATCTGAAAATATATTTAACACAAAATTTATTTCATTTTGTTATAAAAATACAGCACATTATCACAAATAAATCATGATTTGTTCCGCCAGCAGAACATTTAGCAGTTCTTTCTGCGAGATAGCAAGAATCCAAAAATGCTTAAATGTTCTGCCGGCGGAACATTAAATAAAAAATAAATTAAACTATTTTACAAAATAGTTCAGTCTTAAATTGTTCCGCCAGCGGAACATAAGTATGAAAACGTGTATCAAAACATACTAGGTTATAACCATAAGTGATTCTGTTCTGCCGGCGGAACATTTATTAATTACAACATATCACAATTCTGAACAACCTTTGCAAGATTTTGTAACAAATGCATTTCTTAAAGTAAAAATCAAATAAAAGAATTCATTGGAATTGTTCCGCCAGCAGAACAGAAATATGATTCTAGTCCATATGAATGCAAAAATAAGATAGAATCATAAAAATTTCTAATCAAAATATAATTCTGAAAGAAAATCATTTAACAAAATTGATTTGAAATTGTTCTGCCTGCCGAACAAAAGTATGATAACATCAATTTAAACATAGTATATAACCATAAGAGATTCTGTTCTGCCGGCGGAACATTTATTTACTACAAGATACAATTTTTAACACCTTTGAAAAATTTTGTCAAAAATATATTTCTTAAATTAAAATAAAATAATGTAACTCATTTGAAATTGTTCCGCCAGCAGAACAGAAATATGATTCACTCTAACGCAAAGAAAAAATAAATTCATAAATAATCCTGTTCCGCAGAACATTTACTTATTACAATATATTAAAATTCTTATCAACCTTTTAAGGTTTAATCAAAAATATAATTTAGAAAGAATATCATTTAATAAAAATTGATTTGAAATTGTTCTGCTGGCGGAACATAAGTTTGATAACATCAATTTAAACATAAGATATAACCATAAGTGATTCTGTTCTGCCGGCGGAACATTTATTTATTACAAGAAAAATCTTAATAACCTTTTTAGGTTTAATCAAAAATATAATTCAGAAAGAATATCATTTAATAAAATTGATTTGAAATTGTTCTGCCGGCGGAACATAAGTTTGACAACATCAATTTAAACATAGCATATAACCATAAGTGATTCTGTTCTGTCGGCGGAACATTCATTTATTACAAGAAAATTCTTAACAACTTTTTTAGGTTTAATCAAAAATATAATTCAGAAAGAATATCATTTAATAAAATTGATTTGAAATTGTTCTGCCGGCGGAACATAAATATGATAACATCAATTTAAACATAGAATATAACCATAAGTGATTATGTTCTGCCGGCAGAACATTTATTTACTACAAAAAAAATTCTTAAACTTTTTTAGGTTTAATCAAAAATATAATTCAGAACGAATATCATTTAATAAAATTGATTTGAAATTGTTCTGCCGGCGGAACATAAGTATGATAACATCAATTTAAACATAGAATATAACCATAAGTGATTCTGTTCTGCCGGCGGAACATTTATTCACTACAAAAAAAATTCTTAAACTTTTTATGTTTAATCAAAAATATAATTCAGAACGAATATCATTTAATAAAATTTATTTGAAATTGTTCTGCCGGCGGAACAAAAGTAATTCTGTTCTGCTGGCGGAACATTTTTTTATTACAAGATACAATTTGTAACACCCTAAGAAGATTTAGTCAAAAAAATATTTCTTAAACTAAAATCAAATAATGTAACTCATTTGAAATTGTTCCGCCAGCAGAACAGAAATATGATTCCATCTAATGCAAAGAAAAAATAAATTCATAAATAATCCTGTTCCCCGAACGAAATTTTACTTATAACATGATATTAAAATCCTTAACAACTTTTTATGGTTTAATAAAAAATAAAACTGAAAGTAACAATACAATTGATTTGAAATTGTTCCACCAGCATTAAAGAAATATGATTCCAACAAATGTAAAATAAGATAAATATGGAGAACATTTGTCCCGCCATGCATATGGATGTTACGCTCTGTACATGGGAATTGCACTGATCCCAAAGTGTTACTTTGAGCGGTGGACCTGGGTTTTGTGTGAGACACATCACCCCATCAAGGTGAATATTTGTACCAAATTGCTTTGCAATCCTTCAAAGATTGAGAAAGATATAGACTGAACAATCCTGGATGGACGCACAGATGCACATACATCAAACTATACACCAAAAGTAACTACTAAGTCCAACTGCAAAGACATGCGAGAGGGGAGGGACCAAAAAACACTATCTTCTTGTTTTAATAAGCAAACAAATAAATCTTAACAAAATCTCTAAAAAAAAATTAAGAAAAAAGTTTTTCTGTTTTTAATTAATTGTATTGTCTTTGGTCACTTTGTGTTGTCCAAAATATAAATACTTTCCATAAATAAATGACAAAGTTAAGAAAATATAATCAAAGTTCAATCATTTGACGAACAAAGTTATTTAAAGGTCAATGTCATATCTAAATTATACGACATGTATGTTTGGTCACAAGTGTCATTTTGTCCACATATGAATCTTATCCTTTCATATATAACAAAATTATGACAATTTACTTTGACCTTGACAGTCAAAGTAATTTAATGTTCACAGTCAGTTCAGCTTTAACAACAACTTATTCGTAAGGTTGTTTTGTCCAAGTATGAAAGAAATCCATTGACAAATTACAGTTACAGCCAATTAAAGCGATCATCGGTGACAATAAAGTAATTTGACCTTCATGGTCAAGGTCATACATGAGTCAAGGTAAATTTGAGCTTGATATACATGAAGGTCCTGACCATATGATGTTGTGTCTTAATATGAAGAAAATCCATTTAGCCAGTTAAAAAAAATCAAGAGACACTAATCTGACCTTGACAGTCAAGGTCATTTAAAGCTTAAGGTCACGGTCATTTCAACTTTTTAGAAGGTCCACCCCTAAATGTTGTTTTGTCAAAGTATGAAGATAACACATTTATTAATTACAAAGTTACAGTCAATTATAGCAAAAATAAGTGAAAATTCAATAATTTAACCTTTAAGGACAATGTCTTAAAAGTGTCAATGTCAATTTTTATATATAATTCTATATTAGAGCTGACATATTGAAAATGTTGGCCGGGTTTGAAACCACTAATCGGTACTTAGACCGTGACCCGGTACTGAAAACTGTTTCAAAACTTACTGGTTCATACCGTTTTACAATTGTATCAATATTTTCAAAATTAAAAGCAAATTTAAATATACCTCAGTACAAGATAAACAAATTAAATCAATTAAATTTATATCAATGAAATATAAAAGCCATTTTTTAGCCTTTGTTTATATCATAAACAGATGTCAGTCAACAGGGCAAGGAAAATAATACTACCGATTGCCTCTGCTTGATTATAACAATTTGCCAGTGGAATTTTTGTATTACACAAAAGCATTCTGACCACATGCTGCATTAAAGTTTCAATTGCCTCCAGATGACCAAGTCTATTTCATGAAAATCAAACTTGAGAAAAATGTTTAAGAAAAGTAAAAATAATTATCAATGCAAGTGGTAACGTGCATATTACATGCAATATATGACACATTGTTGTAGAATTTCTTCCCATATTTCTATTCATTGACTAACCCAGTAAATTAAAAGTTATTTCTGCATATTGTTACCTGGTTTTGGTAGTTTACAGATTGTTTCGTTCAATGAAATGTGAAAATTACTTTCTATGTTCACACAATATATAACTTTTAATTTTCTAAATTTCTATTAAAATTTAACATGAATCTGGAGGTGTGCAGCTTTAACTGAAATATTTAACATGAAATTGATTGGTCAGTGCTTTTCATAAAAAATAATATTAATAGCCTTTTTCATTAAAGATAATATTGTCTGCAAATGCAATTAAACCATTTACATGTATACACTATGCAGTAAATTATTCAAATTTTACACCTTTTAAAATGCAATTTGAGTTTTGTATGGTCAAAATTTCTATCTTTGTACAATGAAAAACAAGCAATATAATAAAACTTCTTAAGCTGCATAAAACTTAATGCTGCAAACTTAAAATGTATCGAGTATCAATAAAATATTGTATTATTCTATGATTGCAACGCTCGACTATTCTTAGTGCTTGATAGTAAAAGAACCTTGATAATGTAAAATTTTCTAAGTTAACAAAAGGGTAAACTTTTTCTTTAAATCCATGTTACAGCCTTTGAGAGAGAGTCATATTATGCTCTCAAAGAAAAGTTTAAAATTTCAACTTGTTTCAAAGCAATATGAAAATATCTGAGGTGGTATGCAAACTTAAATGTAAATTCTAAGTTGAAAAAGGGGCATTAATCTCTCAAAAAGATTCATACAGTTACCCCCCCCTGTCTACAGGTTTGGATATTGACGTTAAACAAGTGTGCAAAGTTTTGAGTCATATGTCAATGGACTATGAAAATATTTGAGGTGTTACAAAAACTTTAACATAAATTCTAAGTTAGAAAAGGGGCATAATTCTGTCAAAATATTTGTTACGGTTACCTCCTCCTGTCTACAGGTTGGGGTCATGATGGTGAACAAGTGTGCAAAGTTTCAGAGCCATAAGTCAATGGACTTTGAAAATATCTGAGGTGGTATTTTAAAAAACTTGAATGTAAATTCTAAGTCGAAAAAGGGGCATAATTCTGTCAAAATGCTCAATACAGTTACCTCCTCCTGTCTACAGGTTGGGGTCATGATGGTGAACAAGTGCCCTAAGTTTCAAAGTAATATGTCAATGGATTTTGAAAATATTTGAGGTATTACAAAAACTTCAACATAGGAGGTTACGCCGGCACTCGGGTGACTACAATAGCTATACTTAATCTTATCAAATAGTCGAGCTAAAAATGTTTGATTTTTATACATGTAGGTAAGATTAAAACATAGTTCAAACATGAACAGCATTTAATAATTAATTTTGTTGTTTTTACACTAATGTCTAAATAAATTGTAACTAGAAAAGTATCCATAGGACATGTGTGCCCCAACACTTGACTGTTTTGTCAAACTAAAGACTCTAGGTCAAATATTTTTAGGCTACCATTAATATCCATTTAATTCTTTTCTCAAATTGAGTCTATGTTGACTGAGTACTAGTAACTCCTGATTATAATGATCCTGTGAGTAACTCCTGATTATAATGATCCTGTGCTTTTATCCCATGAAGAACATGAAGAAGGTACTCTTGTGTGCCATCATCGTACTTCACTGAGAAGTTTCCTGCAAAGTAAGTCAGTGAGTAAATATACGATAATGTACATAATATTTGCTTCTTTGACAAAGTATGTTATAAATATCAAATTCAATATTAATTCTCTTAAGAGTAAGTGCAAATCGATGCCTTTGTGCTAAAGGTTTGTTACTCAGTACAGTCAAGACTGTTTTAAGTGATCGACTCTGGGAATCGAGAAAAATGGTCACATAAGACAGTCTCTTAAAACAGACTTCCCCAACCTGCTGACATTGGTTAATAAATATACTTACAATACTGAACGTTGTAACATTGCTTTTCATTGGATAATTGAGTCATATATACAATTTTATATACACAGCTGCTGTAAATTTATGACGAAATCTTTTTACTCTTGAAAAAGATGCTTGCTGTATCATAAATTTGTTATAAATATTTCTGACACTGGTTATATGGCCATATATAAACTGTTGTTTGCAATATAACCCTCGCCTAGCGGCTCGGGTTATATTTTCAAACAACCATTTATATAGGGCCATATAACTTGTCAAAAAAATCTTTATAACTAATAATATAAATGCATAGGTAAGTACTGACTTATTCCAATGAAACAAGTACATGGTATATAGGTCACTTTTAAAGATAAGAGTGATAATTGATTATACTATTTCTGAAATTGCATTTTAAAAAGATAAAACTAGAAATGTGTCATCACCCCATAGATGCTCATGCATGCAGACAAAATTGCAAATGTTGATAATTACATTAATATCTAGTTCCAAATTTGTTTACACAAACCATTAATTTTCATTCTAATAGTTCCAATTTTGTTTGCGTAAATGATTATTTTCATTCTTAGTTAAATGCCCTTTAACTACTCAAAGATGCAATTTTAATTAGTTCAAGGCCTTGAAATTACAAAGTTTTTTATGTCCAAAGCTTTTACAGTTTAGGAGAAATAACCTGAAAAACAATAAAGGGCAATAACTCAATAACTAAAAAAATAAGAAGAGCAGAGTACCAGTTTTTTTGCACTTTACTTCTTTACAACAAGATCTATCATCCTATGAAGTTTCAAGTCCATAGCTTTTACAGCTTAATTAGGAGAAATGGCCAGGACAAAAATAAAGTATGAAAATTGACAAAGGGCAATTACTAAAAAATAGGAAGTGATGAGTACCGGTTTTTGTGCACTGCACTTCTTCTTAATGAGAGCTATCATCCTCAGAAGTTTCAAGTCCATACCTTTTATTATATATGAAAAATGGTCCACAGACACTTGGGGTGTGGAGCTCAAAACGCCTTTAAAATCCAAATAAAAAGCATATTTGTCAATCCTGTACTGATCATATATATCAAAAAAATTTAATATAAGGCCAAATTAAAAATATTCTTTGTTTGCTTTCTCCCGATCTTGCTTTGTGAGTTTGGGTAGGTAGGTAGGTAGGCAAAATATTTTTTATTCTAAAAATTGTACATAGTTATCCTTATTATAATTTCACATGAGAAAGTAAAATGCTATAAACAGTGTTTAAACCTTCTGATTTATATTTTCTATCTTCTGTTTTCTATATCAAAGCACTATTCTGTTAACAAACTGGTTGGTTTATGACGTGAGTTGAATGAGTGGGGATAATTAATAAAAACTTTCTTGCTCAGGAGGCAATAAAAACTTTTGGGCAGGCCTGTTTTTTATGGGTAGGTAGGGAGACAGCAAACAAACATATTTTTAATTCTGGCCTAAGTTATTTTGAAAAAATGTCATATTTCAACGACTATAATAATATTATAGTAAAATTGACACTGAATATGTACAACAACAAGATCTGTCACAGGAGACAGCGAAGCTCGACTAATTAAATACTGGATGCAGTAAGGAAGACAAAACTATGATAGGAAAATCAATTATAATATAAAATTATTTCTTCTTATGACAAGCAGTTATAGTTGTTTACATAAATTCCAAGTTCAAGGGGAAATAATTCTGGAAATAGTCACACTAGAGTTATTGACCTTGCCACACAACATGTGTGATAAGAAAAACATATTTGAAGTTTGAAGAAGAGACCTTAACAAGAGGGCAATGATGGCCCTGAAATCGCTCACCTGTATATAGGCCTCACGGGCCAGGCAAATTTTAACCCAAGGGATTTTATTTGAACAAACTTGGTAGACACCCATTAGAAGATGTTTCATGCTAAATATCTAAGCCCTAGCCCTTTGAGTTTATTAAAAAAAGAAATTTTAAGTTTTTAATACACACATATAGGGAAAAACAATGGCCCCCCCATCGGGCAGGGATAATTTTGTACCACAGGTCTTTTGTTTGAACAAAATTGGTATAGACACTCACTAGAAGATATTTCATGCTTAGTAACTCTAGATCTTTGGGGTTTTTATAAGATTTTTTACACATATTAGGAAAATCAATGACCTGTAACCCTAGAGCCCTTATTTGAACAAACTTGGTAGACAGTAGACACCCATTACAAGATTACAATATCTTAGCTCTAGCTCCTTGGGTTTATTAAAGAAGTTTTTACTATACACATGTAGGGAAAAACAATGAACCCCTGGGGCGGGCAAAATTTTGACACCAGGGCTTTTATTTGAACAAACTTGGTAGACACTCACTAGAAGATGGTTCATGCTTAATACCTAAGCTCTACCTCTTCGTTTTTTTTGAAGAAGATTTTTTAAGTTTTTGCTATACATATATAAGGAAAATTAATCACCCCCAGGGCGGGCTAATTTAAATCCAAGGCCTCTTATTTGAATAAACTTGGTAGACACCCATTAGAAGATGTTTCATGCTAAACAACTAAGGTTTAGCTCTTTCGGTTTTTTTTTAAAGAAGATTTTTTAAGTTTTAACTATACACAATGATCAAGGACGTTCTAACAGGAGAGTAATAATGTGGCTACTTTATTGTGCTCTCTATTGTTCTTTTTAGCCACACAAAAGAAAATAGCCACATAAAAGCATTACGGAATGAATGACATCAAAGAGAAAGAACAGTTACCTATTGTCCCTCTAGCCACATAATTACTGTCCTGTGAGTGCGGATAGACGGACAAGGGTAAATCTAAATGCCCCCACCCACCTATGGTGGGGGCACAATAAAAAGTTACAGTCCAAAATATTTTACTGCACCAAAACTTTAATCTGAAATCTTGACACAGACGCCGGGGTGAGTAGGACAGCTCTCCATATACTTCATATAGTCGAGCTAAAAAGGAATTCTAAAATGCAGGGAGTTACACTTTATGTCACAGGTTTACTCAAAAATAGCAAAATATACCTTGAAAGTTCTCAGCATCACTTCATCTCCACTTCACATGCTTCTAGGTACTGCAAACAAAAAGAATATATTTTAAAGTTATTCAACTTAACCGACTCACAGACAGCTATGCCTTTTTTGTACATTATCTCCCGACGTATAGATACGCCTTTCTTGTACCTTACCAACTTAATACCTAGAGTGGTTTCAGATATACTGAATAAATTAGTTTAGATGTTTATTTAATCAAATTCTGTCAGAGACCAAGCTCCACTTTTCGCAAGTTCTAGATAGTTAGAACCAACACAAGAGTTCTCAAGCAGGCCTAATTCTAGAAAAGTGCTTGGCAGACTAACCTTTCCTTGATAGTCAAGAAATATTTAATGTTTGATTAACCCTTTCGCTGCCAGAGGGTTATTGTTTTTTTGGTCACCTATTATTTGTTATTAGTATTATAATAATTATATATGTTTCCAAATATGCTAGTATAATAATAATTATTGTCGATGGTTTAATTTTCTTTATATTTATAACAAGAGCTGTCTGTAGGACAGCATGCTCGACTATTTTAAGTGCTTGATAGTAAAAGAGCCTTGATATTGTTAAATTTTTTAAGTTCACAAAAGGGCTAATTTTTTTTTTATAAATTCATGTTATAGGCCTTAGAGAGAGTCTAATTATACAGAATTGGCTTGACTATTCGGAAGGTAATGTCACAAGGGTTTTTTATCGAGTATAATAATACTAATTACCTATGAATACATAAATTTGACAAAAAAGGTACAAAGGTTTGTTATTAAGATGTTTTATCAAGTAAATCACTGCTTTATTATTATGAATGCATAAAATTGTCCCAAAAAATGCACAAACCCTTCAGTAGTTATTGAGATAACAGCTTACAAGCAAAACTGTACCATGAATTTCTAAGTTGAAAAAGGGGAGAAAAATCAGCCTAAATGCAAGATAGAATTATGGATCTTTGTCAGTGACCTACAATTATGACCCTAAATGCATATGTGAAGTTTTAAATAAATATCTTTAATAGTTATTGAGATATGTAAAACTTGCATGTAAACATTAACCAAGAAACTAAGTAGAAAAGGGGATATAAATCAGCCTTAATGCAAGATAGAGTTATGGAACTTGGTCAGTGACATACAATTATGACCCTCCAATTATGACCCTAAGTGCATGTGTAAAGTTTCAAGTAAATATCTTTGAAGACCGTTAACCTTTAACCAAAGTTTCTAAGTTTCAAAGGGGCAAATAATTCTGCAAATATTGCAGACAGTTATGCAATTTTGCAAACTGATGTACATTGTTACCTTAAATAAGTATTTTAAATTTCAATTGAATATCTCAAGCAATAATTGAGATATTTGACTTTACAAAAAAACTTTAACCAAAATTTCTAAGTTCCAAAGGGGCATAATTCTGTCAATATGGTAGGCAGAGTTATCCAACTTGTCAATCTGATGTACATTGTTACTATAAATAAGTATTGTAAGTTTCAATTGAATATCTCAAGCAATAATTGAGATATTTGACTTTACAAAAAACTTTAACCAAAATTTCTAAGTTAAAAAGGGGCATAATTCTGTCAATATTGTAGGCAGAGTTATCCAACTTGTCAATCTGATGTACCTTGTTACTATAAATAAGTATTGTAAGTTTCAATTGAATATCTCAAGCAATAATTGAGATATTTGACTTTACAAAAAACTTTAACCAAAATTTCTAAGTTAAAAAGGGGCATAATTCTGTCAATATTGTAGGCAGAGTTATCCAACTTGTTAATCTGATGTACCTTGTTACTATAAATAAGTATTGTAAGTTTCAATTGAATATCTCAAGTAATAAATGAGATATTTGACTTTACAAAAAACTTTAACCAACGCAGACGCTGACGCCGACGCCGGGGCGACTACAATAGCTCTCATATTCTTCGAATAGTCGAGCTAAAAATTATTATTATTATTATTATTAATTTATTATTATTATTATGAATATTATAGAAACGGCAAAAGCCGTCCATATGGCAAATACGCCGAAAATAACAGGGGCGGCATTAGCCGTCCCTATGGCAGTGAAAGGGTTAACTTTTGATAGTTTTTGAGAAAAAAAAGACAAATATTCTATCACAATTTTAGGGAACAAAAATGGCTTTCGTGTTTTATTGCCCCTTATTATAAATTAAACAACTGTCAATGTCATCTAAAGATCAAGGTCATATCTAAATCATTGAACATGTCTGTTTGGTCACATGTGTTGTTTTGCTCAAATGCAAACAAATTAAAATTTAAAGTTTTAAAGAAATGTTAAAACAGAAATTTTAGAAAAAAGTAAAAACAGCCAAAGTTACATGCCACTAGTTCAAAATCTAGGAAATCTGATATTTGACAAAAATTGAAATTCAATAATATATCTGAAACTGTGCACACTGACAGGGTCCAAATCTCTTAGCTGTAGTCATCAAAGGACAAGAAGATAGATGACTAGGTCAAAATATAGGTCAGCTGATAACAAAGTTCAATTTTACATCTTAAACTGTGCACATGGTCCAAATTTCATAGCTGTACATTAAAGGACAAGAAAGTAGGCAACTATGTTAAAATATAGGATGGCTGATATTTTACATCTAAAACTGTGCATGTGGTCCAAATTTCATAGCTGTACATCAAAGACCAAGAAATTGATCTAGGCCAGCTGATATTGAAGTTCAATTTTACATCTTAAACTGTGCACATATGATTGAAGGTCAAGGTTAGTCTGGTATACTTGAAGGTCTTGTCCCAAGGGTTGTTGTGGCCAAGTATAAAGACATTTAATTAAAACACCAAGAACTTAAAAATTTATGATCAAGGTTAAAGTTTGCGAACGACAACGGCAACCCGACATGACTGCTTATCATTTTTTTTTTTAAAGTCGAGCTAAAAATGAAGATTAAAAGAAAAAGTATAATTAATTTTTAATGGACTGTTCTAATTTCAAAGCAATAATGTACATGTATTCCAATAATTCAGAAAGGTTACAGTATTGTTTACCAAAATAAAATTAATAGACTTGGATAGTTTTATATAAATTTAAAAGGAAAAAAAACTTACTTATTTATTTCCATTTCTCTATGAAATCACTTCTGGATATCTTGTCTTTATAAGCCCAGCTAGTGAAGTCAAGTTCAAGACAAATATTGTAGCTTCACCTGCAAAAATATTAAATTATTCATTCATTAAAAAAATAACATGACCGTAATTTAAGTACTGTGCTGCTATGAGAATGTGAGAATGACGTTGCATTTTTTTGTGTACACAAAAGTTTACAATCTTTGTCTGAATAGGTATAACAGGTTCTGTAGAAGAAAATATAGTACAAGATAAATAAGAACTGTCGGAGGACAGTATTGGCTCGACTATTCAAAAAGTTGTCACAAGGGTGTTTTATTAAGTATAATAATGCTAATTACCTATGAATACATAAAATTAACCGAAAAGGTACTCAGGCTTGTTATTAAGATGTTTTATCAAGTATTATTCACTGCTTTATTATTATTAATGCATAAAAATGTCCCAAAAAATGCACAAACTCTTCAGTAGTTATGGAGATAACAGCTTACAAGCAAAACTTTACCATGAATTTCTAAGTTGAAAAAGGGGAGAAAAATCAGCCTAAATGCAAGATAGAATTATGGATCTTGGTCAGTGACCTACAATTATGATTCTAAATGCATATATGTGAAGTTTTAAATAAATATCTTTAATAGTTATTGAGATATGTAAAACTTGCATGTAAACATTATACCAAGAGACTATAAAGTAGAAAAGGGAAGATGAATCAGCCTAAATGCAAGTAGAGTTATGGAACTTGGTCAGTGACATAAAATTATGACTCTCCAATTATGACCCTAAGTACATGTGTAAAGTTTCAAGTAAATATCTTTGAAGACCTTAACCTTTAACCAAAATTTCTAAGTTTCAAAGGGGCAAATAATTCTGTAAATATTGCAGGCAGAGTTATGCAATTTTGCAAACTGATGTACATGGTTACTATAAAAAAGTATTGTAAGTTTCAATTGAATATCTCACTTGCAATAATTGAGATATTTGACTTTACAAAAAACTTTAACCAAAATTTCTAAGTTAAAAAGGGGCATAATTCTGTAAATATTGTAGACAGAGTTATCCAACTTGTCAATCTGATGTACATTGTTACTATAAATAAGTATTGTAAGTTTCAATTGAAAATCTCAAGCAGTAATTGAGATATTTGACTTTACAATAAACTTTAACCAAAATTTCTAAGTTAAAAAGGGGCATAATTCTGTCAATATTGTAGGCAGAGTTATCCAACTTGTCAATCTGATGTACATTGTTACTATAAATAAGTATTGTAAGTTTCAACTGAATATCTCTTGAAAACAATAAATGAGATATTTGACTTTACACTGACACTGACGCCGGGCGACAACAATAGCTCTCATATTCTTCAAATAGTCAAGCTAAAAATAGAATTTTAACTGTCTTAATGGCAAGGTTTGTAAAATCATTAGGATGCAATTAAATCTTTAGGAGTTCGAGTATCACAAGTTGTCTAACTAAGAATTGGAAAATAAAAGTAATTTGAAATAGTATCTTATAATTTAAATATACCGGAAATATTTTTTTATCCTGTGTAGTATGCAGTGTGTCAAAGTACTTGTGCAGTGCACAAGTATTTTGTGCCAGGTGAAACAATTTGTGTACATTTATTCATTCCGTTTAGTATTCAGTATAATGTTTAGGTTGTACCAACTTGCCAGATATTACTTTGAAAATAAAGTGAAATGAGAAGTTTATAGAAATTAACACAACACAAATCATAAAAGGAACTCCACTGAGGTTTATAAGCCTAAAACATGAAATTTTAATTTTTTCACATATACATGAGCACTTAAAACATAAATATTTATAAAATATAACCAAAACTGTTAAAGAAATACATTAAAAATCATATGTTTGTGCTATTCTCAGTCCGATTTAAGTGTAAAGCGTTTAAACGCTTTTCAATTTTGGGTCATTTTTCACTATTATAATAATTATTCTGGCAAAATGGAGCAAGCTAATGATCTGAAATTTTGCACATGTATAAGTAATTAGTATAGATCTACATCAAATGGAGTAATAATCTCAAAAAAATATTTCCAGTTCTGTCATGTCAAACAAGGAACATCGCAATGCGATGCAACCAGGTTTTCAGCAAAATATTTCACAGAAGCTTTGTCATGAAGGGGCATTTGTTTTTAATTGAACTTTTAGGAGGAATTATGGCTTTTTTAATATTCCTCAAACAAAAATGACTGAGAAATTTTATGTTGTCTATTCGCCTTTTTTCCCCAAATATTTTAGAAAGGTAAACAGTACTTTATTTTTGCTTAATTTTTGCGTCTCTAGTCATTTTCTTTTGTCAACAATATTGGCGTGTGGTGTTTTGTGCGATATCAAGAAAAGTATGTTCACAATTTTAAAAAAATACTTGAATGATGTCTTGGAAGAAACATGGGAATTTAGTGAGCGCCAGGGCACTTGATGACAAAGCTTCTGTAAAGTTTGGTCAAAATCCATTGAGAAATGTAGGAGAAGTTGCGCACTGTAGAAATTGTTCACTATATATTCTGTATAAGGAAAAAATATACAAAGGGCCATAATTCGGTCAAATATTATCCAATCACAAAACCCCGACAATATGTGCCAGGCACTTGATAACAAAGCTTCTAAGAAAGTTTGGTCAAAATCCGTTGAGAAATGTAGGAGGAGTTGAGCACAGAAGAAATTGTTAACTATATATTCTGTATAAGGAAAAAATATACAAAGGGCCATAATTCGGTCAAATATTATCCAATCACAAAACCCCGACAATATGTGCCAGGCACTTGATAACAAAGCTTCTAAGAAAGTTTGGTCAAAATCCGTTGAGAAATGTAGGAGGAGTTGCGCACAGAAGAAATTGTTAACTATATATTCTAATTTCTATATAAGGAAAAAAACAAAGGGCCATAATTAGGTCAAATATATACCAATTGCAAAACCCTGGCAATATGTGACAGGGCACTTGATGACAAAGCTTCTGAGAAAGTTTGGTCAAAATCCGTTGAGAAATGTAGGAGGAGTTGCGCACAGAAGAAATTGTTCACTATATATTTTATATAAGGAAAAAAAACAAAGGGCCATAATTAGGTCAAATATTATCTAATCGCAAAACCCCGACAATATGCGCCAGGGCACTTGATGACAAAGCTTCTGTGAAAGTTTGGTCAAAATCCGTTGAGAAATGTAGGAGAAGTTGCGCACAGAAGAAATTGTTTACGCCCGCCCGCCCGCCCGCCGACATACCTCAATCTCTAATAACCAGTTTTTTCCTTCGGAAAACCTGGTTAAAAACCTCAGTGGAGTCCCTTTAATAGTCTTTAGAAATTAACACAACACTAAATATCTCTTTAGGTCAAGAAAAAAATAACTTGTTTATTTACAGAAACTATTTTCGCGAAAAAAAAGAAAAAGAGTACAATTCGGACCAGTCTTGCATTGATATTTAACTAGAACATTAACTGGCATTACCTTACCTAGTACGTTACGCTGACAGGTGATTAATTTGTCAATATTTTAATTTATATCGCAAGCCTACATGCCTTAAGATGGAAAATCACAGTTTGATAACTGTTTTACTGTAATAGTTGACTTACCCGCTGCGTAACTTACTTATCCTAAACGTAAGTGTCTTTAAAAAGATACTTGAACTTAGTCAAAAAGCTTTTACCTGAACAGGTTATTTTGAATTTTATTGTAGCAGTTAATTTGTAGATATAGGGAACACTGCGAATGGAACTGTAACTGCATGTTGTGTTCCAGTAAGTATTATACCTGCTGTAAACAATGAAGATAATATACTGTGTGTATATACCAGAAAAATTTGAAAATTTACAATTTTTATTTGGTGTCTAATTTGGTATGCACATGACTGTGTTACCGGGATCATTATATACATGTGTAACATTATTGTTGTAAATCTCATCGCTTTGGACAAAACTTATAGAATGTAATTTATAACTCTTGAATAAGCAATTCTGTACAGACTGCAGAATAGTCAGAATGAATGAAAAAATGTGGGAGTTATTATAACAGCGTGGGCATTTAATTATTAAAGAAATAGTGTTCCACCAGAATACCTTAGTAAGTACAGGACATTATTATTTTTATGCCTTAAAATTACATTTAAAGTGATAATTATTATGCTCATCCTTATAAATGTTCATGTTGAGTGCTACGTGAAAAAAGTCATAATAACTTTACATTTTGTCACAATGTTTTCAATTGATCATTTTGATATAATCATAATCATTAATGACGTTGACACTAAATATGTTAGTATTCATACGTAGCTATTCTACAGAAATTAGAAACATTCTAGGGTCGCTATCGCTCCCGTCAAACTCGAAGTTTCTTATTTCTGTAGAACAGCACGGATGTCACATAAAAGTTGGGCAGTCTTTTTTATATTAATCAATTTTTATTTCATCCTAATTATTTTGTTTGTCATTATAAATTATTGGCCAATCCATGTTTCATTAATTGAGATTGTAACATTGTATATCGCTAATTCAGCTCAACTTAGGCATTAAAAAATGAGCATACTGTCACAGGTCTAAATGTGTTTCCTAGAAAAGTTGGGATTATGTTTGATCTGCAAATTAAGTCATTGAATAAAATGAGTGATTTAGAGTATAATCAAGCAACAGCATCTTGACCAGTTGCCCTAATCTGGAACTGATTATAAGTTTTCCTGACTGACCACCCACTGTTATAAAATCATATCACAACAAATCCTTTAAATACAATGCAGCTTGTTAACTCAAGCAGGGATTTTTTTTTTGGCTTATTTTATAGCCGTTATTGGGTCATATTCCCAATTGAAAATAGTACATTATTTTCCCAATCCACAGGAATTGAAAGTTACAAAATTAAAATATTAAATCTTTGCAAATAACGGCTTCTTCAATGTAATAGTGCTTAAATAATTGAAGATGCCACCATAAACAGAAATTGTTTGCATCCATTTATTTTAATCACTTCAAAATTTCAGTCATGCTTTTTTTCACAATGTGTCGTGTTCCTAAAATCCTTGAAAAAATCCCTGTAACTTTTGTCTCTTTTGTGTGCATTCCATTAATGATCAATAAAATTATGCACAGTCTAAATAATCCGTATGATTATAATCATTAAAGTATACTTTTTAATACAAATTAGTGTTTGAAATTATTTTTTTAAAGCTTAATTTTCATTTTATCTTTGCCAAATTCCTTAAAGTTTTTATTTAAAGCTAAACCTTTTCTATATAAAACTATTTTTTTCACACTGATTTGAGGCTAAAATAGGCATGAACGAAGCCAAAAAAATGAGAATTTTATAGAAAGATAGACTTTTCAGTAGTTTCAGACTTTTCAGTAATTGCAATTAAATGTTAATTTCCCGTGATATTATGTAATGAACAGACAGTTACATACCAGCCACTTACCTTCAAAAAATGAAGATCTTCTTCAGGGCGGACACAGACCTGTAGGGCCTACTAGCGCCGATTTCCTCATCGATATTGTACAAAGTACCGAATCAATATCTTCTTTCAAAAGCCACATCATCTTCACGTTTTAATTTTAAAATATATAGACAATATTTTTTAAAATAAAATATGACCTATACATAGGCCTACACTTATTGTGTGCGTGATAACCGAGGCGAGAATGATCTGTACATTAGCAGACGATGACCCAGATTACTGGACGATTCAATGTTTACGTTTTTATTGGGGTGTTAGCTCTACAATTTTTAAATCATTGTACAGTTTGATTACAATTTTAGGAGCATCTAGTGTATTTTTATGAATGAATACATTTGAATTCTTTATTTAAGTACTTAAATGTTCAATTATGATATATATGGCGGAAATTTACTGATGAGTTTGCCGTGTATGGTGACTACCCCTAAATTATCGTGTCGATTCGTCCGTCGCCGCATAAACGCTTTGAACTTTTAGCGGGTGCCAAGTAATTAGTGCCTGTATGAGATGAAAGCGGTTTGGAGACCCAATCATACAGCAGTTAATTTTCAACAAATTTTCAAAATATCTGCTTGTTTTATATACTAGTAGACAAGTTGACATATTCAGAGAAGTTTATTCTCGTGCATGATGTCCTTTATGCAGTAGATCTATGTGGCGGGCAGTTTGTTGGTAAGTGTTTCTTTTTGCTTTTAAGTAGATCTGGGACATACGATATATCGTATATCGTATATCCCAGAGTAGATCTATGTCTCTAGTTGTTATTGTCATGTGATTTGACCTTAATTTGAATTTGACACTAAAGGTTAAATTTGTGAATTTCTCAGCAATAAAATGGCAGTCTATGCCTGCTGCACATGAGTAAATAAATGGGCCAAATATATTAGCATCTAAGTCAAATAATCAAGTTAAACAAGACGATATTTGCTTTTTAATGTACCTTAAGGAAGGTGCCTGTAACATTATTTTTTTAAAGAAAGGATAACTTTGGATACTTTTATTTTCAAAATATTATCTTTGGGACTGTGTGCATGGTCAGGGGATTGATGTTTCAAAGTTGTGCTTAAAGTCTGCATATCTTAAAGTTTGTTATAAGGAAATTATTATTCCTCTTTAAAAAAAAAAAAATATGTATTCTGATAAATGTTACAAAAAGAAAATTTAGAAAAATCATCTAAGATATAAAAATATTTGCTTTCTAATTTTCAGTATTTTCCCTTGCAAAAATGAAATTTTCAAACATGTTAGAAACAAATAGAAAAAAACAAGGATAGGTACACCAAATCATTATACTTAAATCAAATATGCAAACACATTTCTTGTAAAACAGTAAAATTTATAGGGCTTTCTTATAAATGTATGTTTCTTGTCAATTATAATCCAAAACTGAACTGTATCAGGGGGACGAATGTTCGATATTTGGGGGGGGGGGGGGAAGGATGTTACACTAGAAGTTCAAAGTTCATAGTTTATGCTTGCCTGTTTTTTTTTGTTTTAAAATATCAAAATTTCTAAGAGTAAATAAATATGCTTTGTAGTACAGTACTATAAATGTAAAATAATTGGACACAGAATAAGAAAAATGTATAGATATACCCGACAATTATAGCTGCAGTGTCACTTACACCAGGCAGAGCCCAGGACCACCCCAGTAAGTTACTGGGATGATCGGCGGTAAAATTATTGTTGTGGTCACATTTACCCCGGCAGCACTACGGTAATTTCCAACTAACCACCCAGGATGTGTTCAGACAGAGCCTAGGTGACACTACGGTTTATGCTGGTGCTTTCCCGGATGATGCTGGGAGAGCCCCGGTTGACCTACTAGGCACTGAGCCCGGGTCAATCCAGACAGTGCCCATGACAATCCCGGTAGAACCCAGTTGGATTGAAAGCGCTAAAAATGATTGTAAACGTTGATATATAATTTTCATTTAATATAATATCTATTGTTCCAGAATAGTAATTCATGATGATTTTCGAATAGTCCTTAATATGCAAGACTGGACAGAAGGGAAATGGGGAAGGGTTTTAATACAAACAAGTGCTATCATCACAAATTGTTGTGATTCTTTTGAATTGAACCGGGCTTTGCAGGGGCTCTGCTTGGATCAATCATAGATCTATCGTTATCCTCTTGGGCTCTGCAGGCATTCACCAGGACTCTACCGGACCACCCCGGTGATATTAAATGTTTTATTCCATCCGGGGTCGAATGCCTGATGTACCCGGATCATTCCGGACGTTGCTGGCAGAGTTACGGATGTACTCTGGTTGTTCCAAATTGTACCCCGATCGTTCCTGTATCAGCCCAGACGTCTTCCAGGCTCTGCCAGGAGGTAAGTGAGACTGCAGCCTAAGGAGTTTCTTACTTTTCGTGTTTCACAATGAAAAGTTGTATAATAATAATAATAATAATAATAAAGTCTTTATTTAAAGAGGCTACACAGTTGCAACAAAGGCAATCTACCCTGTGGGCCTCATAAAATGTACATATTTACAATCATATAGTTGTGAATAACATGAAATATTATGCAGAAACATTAATTAACATAATTATTTTGATATTGCAATAGAAAATGACAATAATTATATAAAGTGCACAAAAAAAAATATACAGTGAAACAAGGCATTTCAAACTTACAAATAAACCTTTGACAATAACAATATTTCAACAAGAGCAGTGTTTTCCTCATAATTTTATATTTGATTTGTCTTTTTCCAATTTTCTATGTATTTATGTTTAAAGTTTTGAAGTGATTGTGCAGAGCGTATGCTGATTGGTATTTCATTCCAGATTTTTGATCCTGAATAGTTAAAACTTTTTCTGAAAAATTCTACTTTTGGTTTTGGTTGGTATATGTTAAGTTTTGAATCTGTTGAACGTAGGGTGCGAGAATGAATAGTATGGTTGAAGGTAAATTTTTGTTTTAAGTACTCAGGGCAAATATTGTTAATTGACTTATATACCATAATTGCTTGTTTATATTTGACTCGGTCTGGGAATTTCATCCAGTTTAATAAAATGAATAGATCTTCAGACGGGGCATCATATGGTTGATCTAGTATAATCCTAGCTGCTCGTTTTTGAAATCGAACTATGGATTGTATTTGCTCCAAATTACAATTTCCCCAGATAGAGCAACAATAGTCTAAGTGAGGTAGTATGTAGGAGTTAAAAAATAGTTTTCTAATGGGAATGTCTATGAAATATTTAATTCTTTGCAGTAGGTACAATTTGGAATTGCACTTTTTTAACACATGATTAATATGGTTTTTCCAGTTTAATCTGCTGTCAACATGGACACCGAGAAGTTTCTCAGAGTTGGAACATTCTATTAAATTATTGTCTAAATGTAGCATGTTTAATAATTTGGAGTCTGTTTTGTTTGATGGACAAATTGCCATGTATTGGCTTAGTTTTCTTCCCGTTATTTTACATTTGAATGAACATTGAAATGTTTAGTTTTCTTCCAGTTATCTTACATTTTAAGGAACTTTGAAATGTTTGGAATAAAATAAGAACATTGCTAAAAGACTGGTTGTTCCTAGTAGAGCTGTCATTGATTCAGTGCAAAGCATATCAACGATATATCGATATCAAGTGACTAAAGTCAACGATACACCGATATACCGATAATATCCTATACTCATTTGTCTGTCATTCACTTTCATACCTGTTTCAATGATTTCAGTCAAAAACATGTTCTGTACAGTGTCTTGTCCACTGCATGATTTTTTCCAGACAATATTTTTTGTCACCATTGCTATGAAATAATTCCACTATATAACAAAAGCATAACATAAGATATAAATAACTGCTTCTGTATATATTTTGGGTGAATTTTATAATTTCTAGACATTTAATTTATTAGTCAAAAGTATCGATTTTTTAAAATGTGTATCGATTATTGATCGGCAAAAAAATATCAACGATACATCGATATTGTCGATATCAATGACAGCTCTTGTTCCTAGATAATGCATTTACACTGTGTTAAAGATAGAATGTCATACCAGCAGTACCTTTCTATACATGAATTCATTTTCATTGTTGAAATTAATTTCTATTGATTTGATGAAATTTTAAGTTTATTTATGTGGAATGTCAGCAACATAATCCAAAGATTCATTATGATTCAGTGTCATAAGCTCATTATTTCTAACTTTTAATAGTTCTCTGTGTAAATATTTCAGTGAAAATGAACTGCTTAACTGTGAACTCATTTGTCATTCAATAAAACTTATAGATTTAAAAACATTTACAGACAAATTGTCACAATTATTCCAACTTTTTCAGTACAGGAATCCTAACCATATCCTTTTCATCCACTTTATTAATAATGTTTAAATGCATGCGTCAAATGGTAAGAATTTTGAAAAGAACAACAACTTTATTCAGGGTGTTGAATTATATTTTTTGCTTCTTTTTTTAAATCGACTACATCTTTAGCCAATAAAATTTAAGTTCAATAAATCCTGTGACTTAATTGATCTACAGGCCTTCTGTAACACTGATATGGTAGTCCTTCCCAATTTTTTAATATATGTATAACACCCTTTATTGGCACCTCTACTGTTCTGTAATATATTACACTTCCCAATATACAGCTCCCAATAAACAGCTCATTAACTTCCAATAAAGTGCCAGCCCCATCTGTGTGTATATAGTTTAATGGATCCATATCCCATTGTTTTATGAGGGGCTTGGATAGATGATTAGTTTACCTAGTATCTTTTAACAATTGACTAATTTTAATTAAAAAGATACTTTCAAGTTCTCTAACCTATGAAACTCTTTAATAATTATCCTGTTTTGGATTTTGTATTTGTTTCTTCTAGTTCTTATATTTTTATCAGTATTTATAATGTTATGAAACATTCTTAAACAGTTGCAAATTGGGAAAATAAGAACCCCTAAAGAAAGTCAAAAACAGCAAAATTGACAATGTTGCAGGCTCGGTTTGTCTTTGTGCCTGTTCATGGACGGTACTGGAAAGTACAAGATAACGTCCACGCCTGGCTTAAGCAGAATTCAGCATTTAAACATAAGCATACTACTTCTCTTTCATGCATCATAAGAACAAGATAAGTTTAGTATTATTGTAAAAAGAATCATTGGTTATTTCTGTAACATCCGTCACCTTTTGTACCCTTATTTTGAAAACACAGAATAACAAAAGATTATATTTGTTCAAAATTCCTATAAGCATAAATATTATCCTAATAAACTTAAAGGTCCTCTTGATGTTAAAAAATAACATATTAATTTTATTTCAAAATAAATAATTTTGTTTTCATATTAGAAAAATACAGTTTTTTTTCAAAATTAAGGAATTGGTGTTCATAAGTTATAATTTTTTATATAAATACATGATTTTAATCCTTTATTTCTCTTATTTCTTCATTTTTCATTGTAACTTTGGTATCTTCAGGGCTTTTTTTCCTTCTATAACAGGGGCTATTATAAGGCCCCTTCACAATTCAAAATTGCACCTTCCGGTAAAATTAAATTGATTTATGCCAATTGCAATAACACAGAAATAGTTTTAATCAAGTTTAATGATTTTTGCGCATGTTCACCGGGTTAAAGTACCGACTTGAAGCAGATTTTACACAGGTCAGAAATTATAATCAACTGTTTCCAGTTTCAAAATGTTGCCAAATGCCAGGAAATATGTCATTTTTTTTCACAATTTAATGACATATCTCGCTTTTTTTCACAAAATGAACAGGCCCAGGCCCCTTCACAATTTTGACAAAAAATGCCCTGGTCTTAGCTTTAAATTCCCTTTCCAGTTTCAGTTTATGTGAGATTTAGTGAGCATCTTAAATAGTTTGATGGAATAATTGTTACAGGGACTTATGTTTCATACAACTTTTACATTATTGTATTTTTTCCTCATAAACATATTAATTAGCAATTTTTGTAACATTTTCATAGTAAGACTATCAACAAGCACCATTAATGCTATCATTAAAAAACTTTTGGGCAAATTTGCTTTATTTTAAGTTCTTTGTAAATACATAAAAATGTAATTGCAAATTCAATATATTTTTTAAAAGAAAAAAGCCTGCATTACATGTACTTTTGAAAAATAAGAAAGTACTGTACGTGCAGCAGGCACATAACTTCTTTATTAATTCATGGATTTGATTTATACTCGGGCAAAAGAACTCTCGTAACAAAACCGACATGTTTGAGTATTTCAGATTTAACCTTGATCTTTATTTGACTATGAATGTCAAGGTCAAAATATTGACCTTATCTTCGATTGTCATCACTCTTATTTTTTT